>NC_141992.1:1486403-1673903 GCF_049901715.1 Pseudonaja textilis | reverse complement strand
TCACTCAAGTGACCTTGAGTGGCAAATTTGGTTTCAATGGAGGCCATAAGTCAAGGACAACTCATGCCAATCTTCTTCCTTAACTTGCCCACCAACAATCACTATCCCATCGTCCAGTGGGCAGAAGATGGGTAGGAATGGCATTAGCAACCTTCCTCTCAGCCTGATTTTTCTGATGCTTCAAGAACTCGTAGTGGACAAATCCTTAAGCAAAGCGGTGGAGAAAATGAGGGGGAAAAAAACTTGAGATATTGCTAACCCACCTTTAAAAGCAAAAAATGTCCACGAGGCCAAAAGTGATCCAGAAAGGCTCCCTGGTTGCGTAATGATATGATACAGGTGAACAGAGTTGGAAGGGACCTTGGAGGTCATCTAGTCCAACCTCCGATCCAAGCAGGAGACCCTACACCGTTTCTGAAAGTCTCAAAGGATGAAGCTCCCACAACCTCTGAAGGCAACTTCTGTTCCATGGATTGATGGTTCTCCCTGTCAGAAAGTTTCTCCTTATTTCCAGGTTGAATCTCTCCTTGGTCAGTTTCCATCCATTATTCCTTGTCTGGCCTTCAAAGATGCTTTGGAGAATAGCTTGACCTCCTTCCTCCTCCTCTCTGGGGCAGCCCCTCAAATATTGGAAGGCCGCTACCATGTCTCCCCTGGTCCTTCTCTTCACCAGACTAGCCAGGCCCAGTTCCCGCAACCGTCCGTCGTATGTTTTAGCCTCCAGTCCCCTCATCCTCCTGGTTGCTCTTCTCTGCACTTGTGTGTGTTTGTTAGGCGCAGTTTTGAGAGCACCTTGGCAGTCTACAACCTGGTGGAGGAAGAAGTTCACACACTGGTGACCAAATCCAACGGTTGCTTGGAGCACTTGGAGTTCCTCAAGAAGATCCGGGGACTCGAGGAAGAATTTCACCAGGTAAGTGAAGGCTGCAACTAAACTGCGTCCAACGCTCGTTGCATCCCATTGTGCTCATCCGTTCAGCCTTTGCATCCTTTCCTTGTTCAGGTGGCGTCACTCAAAAAGGCCAACGCAATCCTAAGTTGTATTAACAGAGGGATACAATCGAGATCAAGGGAGGTACTAATACCACTCTATGAAGCCTTAGTAAGGCCACACCTGGAGTACTGCATCCAGTTTTGGTCACCACACTATAAAAAATATGTTGACCTGTAGGAAAAGTACAGAGAAGAGCAACCAGGATGATTAGGAGACTGGAGAATAAAACATACGACGAACAGTTGCAGGAACTGGGCCTGGCTAGTCTAGGGAAGAGAAGGACCAGGGGAGACAGGAGAGCATCTTCCAGTATTTGAAGTCCACCACAAAGAAGAGGGAGTCAAGCTAGTCTCCAAAGAAGGCAGGACAAGAAACAATGGATGGAAGTTAACCAAGGAGAGAAGCTAGAGTCCTGCATCCAGTTTGGTCACCACACTATAAAAAAGAGATTTGAGACTCTAGAAAGATTGCAAAGAAGAGCAACCAGTATGATGAGGGAACTGGAGGCTCAAACATACGACCGACGGTTGCGGGAACTGGGCCTGGCTAGTCTAGGGAAGAGAAGGACCAGGGGAGACAGGAGAGCATCTTCCAATATTTGAGGGGCTGCTAGAGAGAGGAGGAGGAAGGGGGTCAAGCTATTTTCCAAGGGAGCTGAAGGCCAGACAAGGAATAATGGATGGAAACTGAACAAGGAGAGATTCAACCTGGAAATAAGGAGAAACTTTCTGACCGGGAGAATAATCAGTGGAACGGCTTGCTTCAAGAAGTTCTGGGTGTTCCCATCACTGTGAACGAATGAATGATCTGAAAGGGACCCTGGAGGTCTTCTAGTCCAGCCCCCTGCTCAAGCAGGAGAATCTATACTATTTCCGACAAGTGACTGTCCAATTTCTTCTTAAAAACCTCCAGTGATTGAGAGCCTGCAACTTCTGGTGGCAAGCTGTCCCACTGGTCAATTGTCCTTCCTGTTAGGAAATTCCTCCTTAATTCCAGGTTGCTTCTCTCCTGGATGAGTTTCCATCCATCGTTTCTTGTCCTGCCTTCTGGTGCTTTGGAGAATAGTTTGATCCCCTCTTCTTCTTCTTTGGGGCAGCCCCTCAAATACTAGAATTCAGCTGTCATGTCACCCTCTCGTTCTTCTTTTCTTGAGACGGGACAAACCCGACTCCTGCAGCTGTTCTTTGTTTGTTTGCGTCTCCAGGCCTCTTGGTAGGACAAACAAAGCCCCCAGTGACAAGAAGAAATTTAAGACTGGCCCAACTGGGCTTCGCGTTCTCTAGAAACGGAGCATCAGGTGGAGTGACCTGGCTAAAACCGTTGTGTGCTTGGCTCAATTTCAAAGCAAGTCCTTGTCCAGAGAAAGAGGTTGTTTCTCTCTCTCTCTCTCTCTCTCTCTCTCTCTCTCTCTCTCTCTCTCTCTCTCTCTCTCTCTTTCTTCTGTTGCTTCTTCCTTCAGGTCACTTTGTGGATTGATGAGGAAGGAGAACCAGAGCTGAGCACGATGGGATTGGCGGAAGGCAGCCTGGAGAAAACGGAAGAGTCCTACAGGCGGTTTAAGGACTTTTTCAAAGAAGCCACGGTAAGCTAGGATGGAATCCAACGTGCATATTCTAACGTTTCCGTTGGTGGGACTGCAACCCTCCATAGGTGAGTTGTCAGGATTCCGGCAGTGACCCCCATTTAATTCACGAGTCTCGAGCCAAACTTCCAAAACTTCGAAAGGATTTATTGGGAGTTAACATATCCGGCACTGCCTGGGCGTTGCCGACTCTGAGGCACATCATTCACTGTCACCCTCGACCCTGGTTTTCCCTCCACCCCCTGGGTGTATCCTAATTCATATTCTCCAATGGGACACCTCCATAGCCCAGAGTCATCGATCGTGCTCTCCGGTTAGAATTTTGCACAGCCAAAACTTCAGTCACCTAGAAACTATCTTTGAAAACATTTATGGAATGCACTTTCGGTTTGCAAGCTGCCGTGTTGCCCCCCCCCACCCCCTTTCTGTTGGCCACTCTAAAAAGACCAGAGAAATTGTTGGGTATATGGATACTCCAACTGGTTTGGGTGAATAAATATATGAACCTAGGATTAAGTGCTATGTAGCTTTAAGCACAAGAAACTGCAATGTCATTGTGGGTGCGGTTGCAGGCAGCCATATAGGTAGGAGGGGAAATGTAATAGCCCCGCTTATGGATGCAACTGTCTGAGTCCGGCTTCTACATGCACCTGGTTACTGTTCCTAGTCTGCTGCCTACTGTGTGCTGGAAAGTCTATCTGCTTACCTTTGGAGGCTACTGTGCCTGATACCATTTCACCTGAACACAAGGACTGTTTGTATTGGTGAGCTGAGGATTCAGCATTGTACTTGAGAGAAAGGTATCATAACAAGAAGATTACAAGCAGATAAAGACATTGTATTTACTGTTTAAAGGATTTGATAACTGGATAGATAAACTGGATACAGACATATGGACTGAATGACTATTCTTAATCTCTGTATGAATTAAATACCTATTTAAAACCACAAACAGTGTATTTGTCTCAAGTGTGTGTATACTCATGGGCCCAGCCTCTCTCTCATTTGGCTGCCTGGCAGACTGCTGCTGCACACTCTGCTAGGGGGTTTATCCCCAAACACTAACATTGGTTATGGGCCCAGCAGTGTGCACAGTCTAGCTAACCAGGATATACCAGTGAGATTTTGGTCAAGAGTTACACATTGCTGCAAAGACAAACTGTTTGTTGAATAGTTATTTTTCTGCAGAGCAATGGCACAAATAGATTTGCCAAGTCTGTCCATGATAGCCAGACTAGATGGAACAAACTATGTTTCATGGTCAATGAAATGTAGTTTACTGCCACGAAGAGAAGGTTTGTGGGACATAATTACAAACCCACCAGATGTATCAAACTTAAATCCCAATGATGAAGAGGATTATAAACTGATACAGGACTATGAAAGAAAGAATGAGCAGGCTTTGTGCATCATAGGTCTCACCCTGTCTGACCAGCAACTCATTCATATCCGAGGGGTGGAAAATGCTGCAGACTGCTGGGATAATCTTAAAAGGATTTATGTTCGAGACAGTGTAGGAGCTCATATCAATCTTACACGGAAGCTGTTTAGAACACATCTTGAGATAAATGGAGACATGTTGACTCATTTAAACTGTATGAAAAGCATTTTTCAACAACTGCAAGAAAAAGAGCTTATATTTAATGAGTTGCAACAAGTATACATTATACTGTCTTCTTTGGATCCAACCTATGATGATTTTGTGACTGCATTGGAAGTATTGCCAAAAGACAGTTTATCAGTAACTGAGATAACTGGCCGGCTATTAGAGGAAGCCAGGAGAAGTAGTGACCGTGATCAGCTGAGGGAAGATAAGTCTAAGGAAGAGAAATTATCTTCAAAGCCTGAGAGAAACCAGCTGTGTAAAGCAAAGCACCCGGAAGAAGAGAAGTTATCTTCAACGGCATACACAATTAAAAAGTGTTTTAATTGTGGAGGCAGAGGACATTTGGCAAGATTCTGCAGAAAAGGAAAAAGCCAGAATGTAAAGAAGCCAAAGAAATCCTCTGAACTGGCCATGCTTAGCAATTGTGATATTAAAAATAATAAGTGCACACTGGAAAGGGATAACAAAAAGGTAACTGCAGCTTTAAATGGAGCATTGTATGTCTTACATGATAGTAAGAAAGGGAGGCACAAACTGTATTTAATAATATCAAGCCTCATGATAAATGTATCCATTTATTGCATAGGCGCTTTGGGGCATGTAAACTTTAAAATGCTAAAACGTACAGTTGAATTATCTGAAGGAATAAGGTTGAAACCCTGTGATAAGTATTTGCGTTGTAATGTCTGTTGTGAAGATAAGAGTAAAATAATGCCTGCAAATAGGCTAAATGGTTTCAAAACTAAAGAACCTTTAGAAGTAGTATTTGCAGACATTATAGGTCCAAAGAAACCCAGTATAGGGGGTGCTCTGATATATACTGAGCATTATGGACCATTACTCTAGATATGGGTTTTGCTACTTAATGAAAAGCAAAACTGAAACATATCAACATTTCTTCAACTGGTTAAAGTTTGCAGAAAGGAAAAGCAAACGGCAACTGATAACCTTGGTGACAGATAATGAGTGCGGAATTTGTTAACAGCAAATTCCAGAGTAGGTTAAAGGCAGCTGGAATAGCTCATAAGACACATCTGCACCATACAGACCACAACACAATGCATATGTTGAAAGGCGAGGTCAAACACTGCAGGCGATGACCCGTACTATGTTAACTGATTCTGGGTTACCTGATACTTTGTGGGGGAGGCAACAATGTGTGCTAATCATTTATTAAATAATGTGGTTAACTCAACCACTGGTGAAATACCATTCACCATGTGGCATGGCAGGAAGCCTGATTTGAGTTACCTGCACATTATTGGTGCACCAGCATGGGTGCATATCCCTACACAACTCAGGCGTAAAGGGCAACATAGAGCTAAACAATTTTTCTTCGTTGGTTACCAAGCTAACCATAGGGCATATAGTTTTGGGAGAAAGGCACATCTAGAGTGTTATGTAGTGCCAATGCCCAATTTCTAGAGCACGTAGGATGGGATAAGTTAGAGCAGGATAGCAATAACGAGGTGATTATTGAATCCTACAGAAATCCCATTAAGTATCCCTGTAACTTTAAGAAAAATGTAAAGAGAGAAGTACAGGAAGAGATAGTGCCCATAGAAGTAGAAAAGGAAGAAATAGCTCAGCAAGATGAGGAAAAGGACCAGGTAGTAACTCAAGAAAGTCCTCATACAAGCCCTGTAATTCCCAGAAGGACTACACGTATATCTAGACCGCCTGATAGATACCAGGCTAACACAGTGTGCCAGGAAAATAGAGTTCCATCTACTGTGGATGAGATAAAAAGATACAAGAAAGTCAGAGAAAGAAAAATGGTATGCAGCAATAAATAAAGAATTGAAGTATCTGAAGGATATGCAAGTATATGAAAATGTGAGATTACCTGTTGGTGTAAAACCCATTGGCTGCAAGTGGATTTTTAAAATAAAAACAGACAAGGATGGTAACACAATCCATAAGGCAAGATTGGTAGCCCAAGGCTTTAGACAAAGTGCAAAAGACTATGATGAAGTATTTGCACCTAGTCTTAAAGCAGCAACGTTAAGGGCAGCATTAGTGTGGGCAGCAAGCAAGAAGTATATAGTTAACCATTTAGATGTGGAAACTGCTTACTTGCATGCTCCACTAAGACATACTGTATATATGAAAAGGCCTAATGGATTTAAAGGAGACAATAATAATGATAATGATTGTTGGTTGTTAAAGAAGAGCCTTTATGGTCTTAAACAATCGGGCTATGAATGGAACCAGTATATTGTGAAGGAACTGACCAATATAGGATATAAAGCTGGTTTAGCTGACCCATGTCTATTTAAGAGAGAAAAGAATGGGAAAATATCATTATTATTGTTATTTACTGATGATATTGCTCTGATAACTAAGACTAATGATGAAGCAAATGAAATAATATCATCATTAGCCAAGAAAGTCAAAATCAAGCAATTAGGGGAGATAAAGAGATATCTAGGTTTGAATATATTGAGAACAAAGAAAGGGTTTAAGATATCTCAGGAAGATAAGATATCTAAATTGCTATTAGACTATAAAATGGAACTTTGTAAGCCTGCAAAGACTCCAATGAGTCAGGATATTTGCAAAATGGATACTCAAAGTCCCAAATGTGATAAGGAACTGTATCAATCTTTGATTGGTAGCTTATCATATATTAGCAATTGGTCAAGGCCAGATATTGCTTTTGGTATTAATCAGCTGGCACGACACAATAATGACCCACTTCAATGTCACTGGATAGCATTGAAAAGAATCCTAAGATATCTTAAAGGAACATTACACCATGCACTGTATTTAGAACCAGAAGGTGATCTCATATTGAGTGCTTATGCGGATGCTAGTTTTGCAGCAGAAAGAGATACTAGAAAGTCGACTTCAGGAACAGCCATAATGCTGGGTAAGACATTAATAGGCTGGAAGTCAATAAGGCAACAGCATATAAGTTTGTCTACTTTGGAGGCAGAATTCTCCTGTTTATCTTTATTGTGTACTGAGTTGATTATGTACAAACAAATGTTAAAGGATATGGGTATAACTGTAAATTACCCTATAGTAGTACATGAAGATAATCAGGCAGCAATTAAAATGGCCACTAATATTGCAGTTAAAACGAGAAGTAAACATACAGATTTGAGGTGTCTTAATGTAAGACAGTCTGTACAGAGTAAATTGATACAGCTGGAATACTGCATGTCGGAGGACAATGTAGCTGATCATTTTACTAAAGCCCAAAGTGCTATTAAGCATCTAGAAAGTTGTGAAAAATATGGGTTTAGAATGTAAAGGTTATATATTTATATCACCCAAAAGGGGAGAATGTTGGGTATATGGATACTCCAACTGGTTTGGGTGAATAAATATATGAACCTAGGATTAAGTGCTATGTAGCTTTAAGCACAAGAAACTGCAATGTCATTGTGGGTGCGGTTGCAGGCAGCCATATAGGTAGGAGGGGAAATGTAATAGCCCCGGCTTATGGATGCAACTGTCTGAGTCCGGCTTCTACATGCACCTGGTTACTGTTCCTAGTCTGCTGCCTACTGTGTGCTGGAAAGTCTATCTGCTTACCTTTGGAGGCTACTGTGCCTGATACCATTTCACCTGAACACAAGGACTGTTTGTATTGGTGAGCTGAGGATTCAGCATTGTACTTGAGAGAAAGGTATCATAACAAGAAGATTACAAGCAGATAAAGACATTGTATTTACTGTTTAAAGGATTTGATAACTGGATAGATAAACTGGATACAGACATATGGACTGAATGACTATTCTTAATCTCTGTATGAATTAAATACCTATTTAAAACCACAAACAGTGTATTTGTCTCAAGTGTGTGTATACTCATGGGCCCAGCCTCTCTCTCATTTGGCTGCCTGGCAGACTGCTGCTGCACACTCTGCTAGGGGGTTTATCCCCAAACACTAACAGAAATATTTTATGAGTTGATGCCCCTCTTGATTTACGAGGGAAATTCCAGTCCCCATTGTTGTTGTAAGTCAAGGACGACCTGGATCTAAGCTTCATTTTTTTTTAACCTGGACTTTCTCGTTTCCGTTTTTATTTCCGTAACGAGTTCTTCTTCCGAAGCATTTCGCCCAAGGCTTTTATTTCCCTCTTTTCTTTGGTTAACGTTGATAGTGTAATCTAAAAGAGTCACTTTTTAATTTGGGGAATATATATATATATTTTTTCCTCCCTGCTTTGAAGAAACGGCTTGTTCTACAAAGTCTCTCATCTCTTCCTCCAGGGCTTCAGTTCTCCTGCCCAGAATTAACCAGGCGCCGACTCTCTTCCTTCCCTGATCTAAATTCTGTCTGACAGGGAGATTCGTTCCAAGTCAAATCTGCCTAACGTGCCTGAAACTCTTTGATTTTTTCCAATTTTTCAGCCTCTGTATAGGTAGTCCTCGACTTATGATTGCAATGGAGCCCAGAATTTTTGTTGCTAAGTGAGACATTTGAGAAATAGATAGATGGATAGATGGATGGATGGATGGATGGATGGATAGATAGATAGATAGATAGATAGATAGATAGATAGATAGATAGATAGATAGATAATGGATGAATGGATGGATGATGGATGGATGGATAGATAGATAGATAGGCAGATAGATAGATAATGGATGAATGGATGGATGATGGATAGATGGATGGATGGATAGATAGATAGATAGATGATAGATAGATAGATAGATGATGGATGGATGATGGATGGATGGATAGATAGATAGATAGATAGATAGATAGATAGATAGATAGATGGATGAATGGATGGATAGATAGATAGATAGATAGATAGATAGATAGATAGATAGATAGATAGATAGATGGATAGATAGATAGATGGATGGATGATGGATGAATGGATAGATAGATAGATAGATAGATAGATAGATAGATAGATAGATAGATAGATAGATAGATAGATGATGGATGGATGATGGATAGATAGATAGATGATGGATGGATGGATGATGGATAGATAGATGGATAGATAGATACAGATAGATAAATAATGGATGGATGGATGATGGATAGATAGATGATGGATGGATGGATGATGGATAGATAGATAGATAGATAGATAGATAGATAGATAGATAGATAGATAGATAGATAGATAGTAGAGATAAATAGATTTTCTTAATTCTTCTTAATTCGGGAGAGTCTGGCTGAACATTCAACCAAAGGTCAATAGCTCAGCATTGTTTCTCCATGAGTTCTGGGAACATCTCTAGCATGGATCAATCCTCCCCCTGCCAGGATCTGCTGGAGTCCTCTGGATGTGGGCATTTCATTCGTGGATCACGGGTCTTTTCGGTCGCTGGGTATAATAAAACAGAATGGGAAGGGAGCTTGGGGGTCTTCGAGACCAACTAACAGCTCAACCAGGATACCTTTGTTTATGTAGATAAATTAACAAGAGTTGAAAGGGCCTTGTAGGTCATCTAGTCCAACCCTCTGCCTAAGCAGGAGACCCTGTACCATTTCTGACCGATGGCAGTCCAATCTCTTCTTGAAAGTCTCAAGCGATGGTGCTCCCACAACTTCTGAGGGCAACTTCTGTTCCATGGGTTGATTGTTCTCACTGTCAGAAAGTTTCTCCTTATTTCCAGGTTGAATCTCTCCTTGATCGGTTTCCATCCATTATTCCTTGTCTGGCCTTCAAAGGTGCTTTGGAGAATAGCTTGACCCCCTTCCTCCTCCTCCTCTCTGGGGCAGCCCCTCAAATACTGGAAGGCTGCTCTCCTGTCTCCCCTGGTCCTTCTCTTCACTAGACCAGCCATGCCCAGTTCCTACAACTGTTCTTCGTACATTTTAGCCTCCAGGTCACTAATCATCCTCATTGCTCTTCTCTGCAATCTTTCCAGAGTCTCAACCTCTTTTTTATAGTGCGGTGACCAAAACTGGATGCAGGACTCTAGCTTCTCTCCTTGATTAGTTTCCATCCATTGTTTCTTGTCCTGCCCTCTTTGGAGACTAGCTTGACTCCCTCTTCTCTGGGGCAGCCCCTCAAATATTGGAAGGCTGCTATCATGCCACCCCTGGTCCTTCTCTTCATTAAATTAGACATACCCAATTCCTGCCACCGTTCTTCATGTGTACATCTACTAAGCTTACAACATATTTTGTGGTCCTTTGTCAAGTGTAAGCAACCAGATCCACATATGAAATTAATTACTTTATTGCATTCTGACTCTAATACAGGAATTCCCAGAGTGCTTGCCTTCTCTTGGGAGGAAACAGATAAAGTTCTGTAGAATTTAGGAAGGGTCAGCCCTGGATCTCTTGGGACTGTGCAATGACTCAAAGCCTCCAGCCCCCTAATCACCTTTGTTGTGGATGGCTAACCACAAGTTGCCTTCTGTCTCCCACAGGTTCACTACAACCAGGGCCTCTCCTTATCCAAGGAAGCTGCCAAGATCCATGGGTTCAAGTTTCCTGAGATGGCCACTTTTGAGGCAGCCAAGGGAGCTTTCCAAGCTAAGCTGACCATGTTCTATATGGACATGGAGATGAAAGAGGCCGAGTTGGAGACTTTCCTGGACCTCTACAGATTCTGTGACCAGGTGAGATCAGAAAAATGCCTTCATAGAGTAGAAGAACAGTCAAGAATGGTGTCAGGGTTTTGGCCCTAATGAAATCATGAGCCTTATTAGGAGCAGCATGCTGGCATTAACCTAAATGAAGTCAACTCTGGCCTACTTAATTTACAGTCACCTGTCACCCTGTTTCCTCTCTCCCCCTTGGGTGTGTCATAAATCAGATTCTCCAATGAAGCACGTTCAGGGCTGGGTGTCATCAATAATATTCTCCAATGAAGGATTTTCTTTTCTTTTTTAAAAAAATTTATTTATTCAATGTTTCAAGAATTTCGAAAAGAGAAACAAGTTCTCACATTTTACAGCGGTATCATAGCAGTGTACATGTCCTTTAATAACAGTTGAGTGCATTTACCGTAGGTATACCTGTTGCTAATTTATTAGTTCCTTACTTATTATATTATTAAAGTACATTATTTATTTATCTACACCACTTTACATATATGGTATTCAGCTTTGTTCGAGTATTTTCCCACATCATTATTTATTTTTTTATACATTATTATACTTTACATGTATACATACATACACATAAGTCATATATCGTGTTCTTCTTTGCAGTTTCTTTAGTCATTTTCACAAAATATCTTTACTCCTTTTTTTTTAATCATTTATACCATATATTCCATGTCGTAAAATATTCTTCTTCTTCCCTGTTTTTTAATAACACGCTTCATCTAATCATTTCTTCCAATGAAGGATTTTCATGGGCAGAAGATCCGGTAGCCTAGCTACAACCTTTGTAAGATAAGCGTGGAATGTAATTCTGGTTTTAAACTGTCATAACTGCTCCTTCAGACCCCCCTCACATGATTTATGGCAACTCCAAAACTGGCCTAAGAATGTTTTACGAATTGACAAACGATTGTGTACAGCTAAAGGAACTAGATACGTCTAGCCTAACAACGAGAAGGCTCGGGGGAGCCATGATAGCTTCTTCTAGGGCTGCCACAGAGAAGAGAGGGATCAATCTATTTTCCAAATCACCTGAAGGCAGGAAAGAAACAATGGATGGAAACTGATCCAAGAGAAAAGCAACCTGAAATTAAAAAGGAATTTCATGATGGTGAGAACAACTAATCCGTGGAATGGCTTATCTTCAGGAGTTGTTCTGACCCAGCCCTGTTACCAGCAAGAAAATCTCAAACAAACGCAGAGACTCAAACCTTCACAGCTTTAATCTGCAAATAAACTTCCTTGCAGATAAAAGATGGCTTGCAGCCAATTAGTCCAACCAGAAAAGCCTTGACAGAATTCTTCAGATAATCCGGAGTCTCTACACACAATGCCGAGTCCTTAGAGCGTTTTTGCTTTCTGCAAAGGCAAAAACCTTTTGAAACCAGGCTTATATTCCCTGGAGGGAGGGGCCATTACGTTGCATCCTTACTCCCGAGTCGCCTGTGCTGCTCCAGCTGTTCTCTTCTACGAATCATCCTGTGCTCCTGCACACTTGGCACAGGCTCCTCGGGAACCTCCTCATTGCTGCTGCCAGCCCCACACCATCCCTGAAGGCAGCGATCCACTCCCGGATGGTGCCGGCCCCTCATCCGAGTCCTCGCTTTCCTCAGCCGTCTGCACCAGCTGCCGGCTAACCTCAACAGAAGTTGGTGGGGTGGGGAGGGGTCCCAAAGGTACATTTTTTAAAAAGGCAACTGGACTTTTTGGATTTTCTTTGAAGACATTTTGCTTCTCATCCAAGAAGTTTCTTCAGCTGCCTCTTTAAAAAGTCCAGCTGCCTCTTGAAAAAAAAAAAAAAACTTTTGGGACAAGCATGACCTGTATGACTAAAATATCTACGTCGACATCCAACGCGGGAGACTTTTAAGAAGAGATTGGGCAACCGTTTGCGTGAAACAGCATGGGGTCTCCTACTTGAGCAGGGGGTTGGACTAGAAGACCTCTGAGGTTCTTTCCAACCCTTTCCTCTCCTCCCCTCCCCTCCCCTCCCCTATTCATGGCAGGCTGGGTAATTCTGGGAGTTCCAGTCCCCCCCAAAAAAATCCTCAAAATTGGACACCCCTACCCAACAAATGGCTTCCCAATCTGTCCTTGAAAACCCTCCCCCACAAATTCTGAAGGCAACCCATTCCACGGATTAATTTTAACTGTCAATAAAAATACTCTTATTGTTGACGTAGTCCGGAGACCCAAAGGGAAGCCTTTGATGGAGTAAGTAACAGATGTTGACCTCTTGTCTTTTCAAGGTCACGGCGTTTCACCGGGACTGCAAGCAACATCTGGCCCGGTGGCAGGCCAGGGAGAAGGACCTCAACGTCGTGGAGGTCCAAAAGGACACCGAAGATGCTCTCCGGCGAATGTCCGAGGACTTTTCAGAGGAGAAGTTCCAGCAGGTGAAACTCCAAGCCTCCAGCATGCACAGCGAAAAAGGTCGCTTGATCTGGAGCGATGCCTTGGAACGAAGCCAAGAAGCCAAGCGGATCCTGGAGGACCTTCTGGTCAGCCTCGAGGAGGCCAAGGGAATCACGGCAGGAGACTACGGGGAGAAGAGAAGCCCTTCCGCCCCTAACTCATCTTCGTCAATCCCAGTTGATGTCCTCACCGTTGATGAGACGTTGGAGGCCACCAACAACCTGGAGCCCTTCTCCAAAGAAGCCACGGACAGAATTGATTCCTCTCCAAAGAAGCCCTCAGATATGGATGTGAGAGGCCACAAGGAAGCTCCTCCAGGTACCATCTTGGAATTGGGTGGGCTTGACCACCGGGATTTGGCCGAGGAGCCCTCCGGAAGACCTCAGAGGGCCTCCTGGGATTCTTCTCTCTTGTGTCGTTCTTCTGCCTCTTCTCCCAAAGCCGAGCCAATGCCAGGAACCAGGGACACTCTACCACCCCTAGGCCACTCCTGTGCCCCTCTACTGGTGAGAGGCCCACCACGGCCTCAGAAGCGAGAGAGAGCCCAGTACTTCCAGCTCTCCAGACACGGGAGTTTTTCGTCAGAAGACGCCGATTCTCAGAACTCCTCCGAAGACGCCGTGGACTCCAGTAGCACGTGGTCCATGGAACTGCAGGGTCTCCGAGGCGGCGGGGCTCAGGAAAAAGGACTGGGGATCCTCTACTTGGAGAACCACAGTCCAAGCAGTGGTTCAGGTCCGGTGAAACCAGAGACTTGAGGTGCTGTGAGTTCTGGAGTTTCTTCTAGGTCTTCTTCTAGCTGACCGATCTGGTGCTGAAAACATTCCTTGGTAGTTCGGGAGCTCCAATATCCCAGCTGGATTTTCGCCGCAAGCCCAATTCTGCTCCTTCGCTCTTGACAGGGCAAGCCCCTGGTGTATATAAAGAGAGCAAACCCCACTCCCATCTAGCACTGATGGTGTTACCTTGGCAGGTAATGAAACGTCTGCAAGAAAACAACCAACCTTGGAGAGCACCGAGGACCACACAGTCCCTCCTCCCTTTCCTTCCTTCCTTCCTTCCTTCCTTCCTTCCTTCCTTCCTTCCTTCCTTCCTTCCTTCCTTCCCCTCTGTAAACCTAACTCCCTTCTAGCACTGATGATGTTCCCTAGTTGAGTCATGAAACATCCGCAAAGAAACAACCCAGCTCAGAGAGCACCAAGGAGCCCACAGTCGTCTTCCTTCTCTTTCTTCTCCTTCCCTTTTTCCCTTCCTGGTCCATAGACATGATTGAATGGATGACCTCCTTCTTCTTCTCCCCCTTTCTCCTCCTCCTCTTCTTCACCCTCCTCCTCTTTTTTTCCTCCTCCTCCTCTTCCTCCTCCTCCTCCTTCTTCATCACCTCCTTCTCCTTCTCTTCTTCTTCTTCACCACCACCTCCTCCTCCCCTCCTTTTCCTCCTTCTCCTCTTCCTCCTCCTCCTCCTTCTTCATCACCTCCTTCTCCTTCTCTTCTTCTTCTTCACCACCACCTCCTCCTCCCCTCCTTTTCCTCCTTCTCCCTCACCACCTCCTCCTCCTCTTCTTCTCCTTCTCTCCTTCTTCTCCTTCACCACCTCCTCCTCCTCCTCTTCTTCTCTCTCCTTTTCCCTCACCACCTCCTCCTCTTCTTCTCCTTCTCTCCTTCTTCTCCTTCACCAGCTCCTCCTCTCCTTCTTTCTTCACCACCACCTTCTTCTCCTCTCCTTTTCCTCCTTCTTCACCACCACCACCTCCTCCTCTTCTCCTTCTCTCCTCCTCCTCTTCTTCTCTCCTTCTCCCTCACCACCTCCTCCTCCTCTTCTTCTCCTTCTCCTCTCCTTCTTCTCCTTCACCACCACCTCCTCCTCCCTCTTCTCCTTCTCTCCTCCTCCTCTTCTTCTCTCCTTCTTCTTCTTCACCACCTCCTCTTCTTCTCTTCTTCTCTCCTTCTCCTCTCCTTCTTCTCCCTCACCACCTCCTCCTTCCTCCTTCTTTCTCCTTCACCTCCTCCTCTTCTCCTTCCCTCCTTCTTCTCCTCTCACCTCCTCCTCCTCTTCTCCTTCCCTCCTTCTTCTCCTTCACCTCCTCCTCCTCTTCTCCTTCCTCCTTCTTTTCCTTCACCACCACCTCCTCCTCCTCTTCTCCTTCCCTCCTTCTTCTCCCTCACCACCTCCTCCTCCTTCCCTCCTTCTTCTCCTTCACCTCCTCCTCTTCTCCTTCCCTCCTTCTTCTCCTTCACCTCCTCCTCCTCTTCTCCTTCTTCTCCTTCACCTCCTCCTCCTCTTCTCCTTCCCTCCTTCTTCTCCTTCACCACCTCCTCCTCCTCCTCCTGAGGCTGGATTACCGTTTATTCATGCAGACTCGGATCCAAAGTTCCTTAACATTTTTATTAAAAAAAAAACCCCAGCTTTATTGGTTTTGCTTCTCATCCAAGGAGCTCCTTCGGTTCTTGAGAAGCGAAACATCTTCCAGGGAAAACAAAGGAAGTCCAGTTGTCTTTTGAGAAAGCACCTCTGGATGACGTGACCTGGATGACGGAGAATCTCCATCGACAATTTTCCAGGGGGGGTTTAAAATAAAGTCCTGAACGGCCCCTACAGAAATACGGCTAGAATTGGAGGAAAAATAAAACGCACAACTCTGAAAGGTCTTAAGGTCACGTTCAGACTGGCCTACCTCGCAGGGGTGAAGCATAGAAACAAGTGGGAGGGTCTTACCCATTCGGTAACCTTTGCACTCCTTGGAGAAACGCAGAATTAAGTGCAAAGGGGAGGCTTTTTGGGGGTGGGGAGATGTGGAAATTGCTATGAAAAAAGAACATGTGTTTTTAATCTCATCCATTTTACGTTGTGGTTTTTTTTTTTTTTAACCCAAAAAGAAGCAAAAAGTACTTCTTGGCTCACACAGATGTGTTTGCACTTATTCTTGTTGCGTTTGGCAGAGTCTCTTGTGTCTGCGCTGTGTGTTGTTAAGCCTTGTGGCTGTGCTTCTGTCTCGCAGCGCTCGGTTCTCAGGTCAGGAACGGGGAATCGACCTCTTAAGACTGAAGGTAGAATAACAGGGTTGGAAGGGAACGCAGAGGTCTTCTAGTCCACCCCCTGCTCAGGCAGGAAACTGTACATCGGGGGTCCTCGACATGGAACCATCACCTCTCCCTCCACCCTACCGCTGGGCCACAAAGCCAGAAAGGTTGGGGAACTTTGCTGTATACAATTCCAGACAAACGGCTGTCCAGTCACTTCCCAGAAAACCTCCAGTGATGAAGCCCCGAACAAGTGAAGAAACACGGCTTGGAATGTAGAATGGACTTTCTTCCCTCCCTCCTTCCTCCCTCCCTCCCCCTTCCTTTCCTTCCTTCCTCCCTCCCTTCTTCCTTCTTCCTTCCCTCCTCCCTCCCTCCTCCCTTTCCTCCTTCCTTCCTCCTCCCTCCTCTGCCTCCTTCCTTCCTCCTTCCTTCCTACCCTCTCCCTCCCTTCTTCCTTTCCTCCTCCATCCCCCCTCCCTCCCTTCCTTCCCTCCCTTCCTCCTTCCTTCCTCCCTCCCTTCTTCCTTCTTCCTTCCCTCCTCCCTCCCTCCTTCCTTTCCTCCTTCCTTCCTCACTCCCTCCCCTCTGCCTCCTTCCTTCCTCCCTCCTCCCTTCCCTCTCCCTCGCTCCCTTCTTCCTTCCTCCTCCTCCCTCCTTCCTTCCTCCTCCCTCACCCTCCCTCCCTTCTTCCTTCCTTCCCTCCTCCCTCCCTTCTTCCCTCCTTCCTTCCTCCTCCCTCACCCTCCCTCCCTTCTTCCTTCCTTCCTCCTTCCTTCCTACCCTCTCCCTCCCTTCTTCCTTTCCTCCTCCTCCCTTCCTTCCCTCCTCCTTCCTTCCTCCTCCCTCCCTCTCCCTCCTTCCTCCTTCCTTCCTTCCTTCCTTTCCTCCTTCCCTCCCTCCCCTTCCTTCCTCACCCCCTCCACTCTGCCTTCCTCCCTTCCTTCCTTCCTTCCTCCCTTCCTCCCTCTCCCTCCATCCCTTCTTCCTTCCCTCCTCCCTCCTTCCTCCCTTCCTTCCACCCTCCCCCTCACTCCCTCCTTCCCTCCCTTCTTCCTTCCATCCACCCATCCATCCAAGAGCCGTGGTGGCACAGCAGTGGTTAGAGTGCAGGACTGCAGGCTCCTTCTGCGGCCTGCCAGCTCCCTGCACTTTGGCGGTTCGTATCTCACCGGGCTTCATTCAGCGGACTCAGCCTTCTGTCTTTTCCAGGTCAGCAAAATGAGGACCCAGATTGTTGGGGGCAAGAGAGGGTGGGGACGCCCCGCGAAGCGGCCTATAAGTCCAAGTGCTCTTCTTTTCTTCCCAACTCCCTCTCTCCTCATGTCTGTCTCCTCTATACCTCTTCTTTCCTTCTCCTTAGAGCGTAGAAGGATCGAGTGAGAAGGGACCTTGGAGGTCTTCTAGTCCAACCCCCTGCTCCAGCAGGAGACCCTACCTAGACCATTTCAGACAGGTGGCTCTCCAATCTCTTCTTTTAAAGGCAACCTGTTCCAACCAACCCATGGAACAGAAGTTGCCTTCAGAAGTTGAGGGAGCTTCATCCCTGGAGGATTTTAAAGAAGAGACCAGACTGCCCTCTCTCAGAAATGGGGTAGGGTCTCCTGCTTGGGTGGGAGGGGTTGGACTAGAAGACCTCCAAGGTGCCTTTTAACTCTTACCCATGTAGATGGCCTACATGGTTCCTTCCTATTCTATTCTACTCTACTCTACTCTACTCTACTCTATTATATTCTATCCTATTCTCTTCTATATTATATTCTATGCTCTATTCTACTCTATTCTATCTATTCTACTTATTCCATTCCACTCCATTCTTCTATTCTGTTCTGTTCTGTTCTATATTTTCTGTTCTATTCTATTCTATATTTTCTGTTCTAGTCTAGTCTAGTCTAGTCTAGTCTACTCTACTCTACTCTACTCTACTCTACTCTACTCTCTTCTCTTCTATATTATATTATATTCTATGCTCTATTTTACTCTATTCTATCTATTCTACTTATTCCATTCCACTCCATTCCATTCTTCTATTCTGTTCTGTTCTGTTCTGTTCTATTCTATTCTATTCTATTCTATTCTATTCTATTCTCCCTTCCATTCCAGGTAGGCCAAGCCTTGGAGACCTCAGCCTAAGAGAAGTGGCTTGCCGAGACTTGGCCGTTCCTCTCCCCGACGGTCTACTCAAGAGAGACGTGGGCCGCCCCCTCCTCCTCCTCCTCCTCCTCCATCCGTGCCATATCTCCCTTCTGCAGCCAGCCGGATCTGTCTCCATCTCCCTGGTTTGGGCAGATAATGGGAACCTTGATGGATGCTAAGGGCCGTCCCTTTGTTTCGGTGATGGATGAGCGAAATTAATTACGCTGGCCTTTGAATGGAGACTTCAAGGGCAGGATGGCAAAGATGGGGGAAGACAATGGATGAAAGGGACTCCTTCCAAACTTCCCTTACAAAAGAGAGCCGGGTTGAGGCTTTGGGGAGGGGGCCTTTGTTTCTCCAGGCCCCCACCCCACCCCTGGAAGTGCTTTTGTGAGCGATGGGCAATCACAGCATCAAAGCAACTTTAGACCCACCAGCCACGTCAGGTTTTCTTCAAATTAATTCTTCGGGAAATCATTCATTCTCGCCCAACCGTTTACTTCGTGGTTACTATTCACAGAGTCAAATAGTCCTTACGGCTCCTGTTCAGTCCGACTGTCCCGGATGTGATGTAGGTTCTTGGACTTCTTGTCAGCAGGGTGGAAAATTAGGGGTAGCTTTTTTGTCCCATCGTGGTTTGGGTCCTTGGGGGAAGGGGAGGGAAAAGGAGGAGAGAGAAGGCCAACACTTTGGCGGTTCCGAGTGGGATAAGAGCGGGGGCGGTGTCGGAAGAATTATCCTTCTGGGTTCAGTTCCAAGTGGCGAGAAAGACACTGGAAACACGGGAGACGGCTTGGAAGGATGGTCTCGTCAGGGATGGGATTCAGCCGGTTTGGGCTGGTTCGGGCGAACTGGAAGTTAAATTTACATCTGGTTCACAGGACCGGTAGTTGTACTGACTGGCTGGCCCTGCCCCTCCCGCCCCGGCCCTCCCAGGAGTCTACGTGGCCTATTTTGGATGCAGGTAATTGCAGGGTCCCTCCTGGAAGTTCCGGAAACGGGCCTGTTTTTGGCTTTCAGGGGGCCTCTGGAGCCCGGGGGAGGCCGTTTTCATCCTCTCAGAAGCCCGAGGGAAGCCTCCGGACTCTGGGGGAAGGCGAAAAATGCCCTCCCTGGAAGTTCAGGAAGTTCCGGACTCTGGGGGAGGCGAAAAATGCCCTCCCTGGAAGTTCTGGTAGGCCACACTCACCCAGCAACCAGGCAGAGAACCGGTTATTGGGGTTTTTGAGTCCCACCCAGCTGGGTTTAATGGTGAAACAGAACCACCAAGGCCATGTGATTCTGGGTAGAAGACCACACGAAGTGGAGAGAGGGTTATATTTAGACCGTGGGCTTTGAACTGGAGCTTCCTGTTCCTGTGGCAAGGGCATGTTATCCTATTAGTTGCAGCCAGACTCCCATGGGGCTATGCAGTCATAGCAGAGGCGGTCCATGTCCCAGGCTTGGTGGAACCTTGCTGGCAGTGGTGGTATTCATCTGGTTCTCACCGGTTCAGGTGAACCGGTAGCAAGGATTGGGCACGGGTTGCTGAACCGGTAGTAACTTCTGGCTAGCCGTGCCCCCAACCCAGACGCCCTGTTGCTGCTAGCTCGCTTTCCCCGTCTGCCCGATGCTCGCTCACCCCACCCGCTCGACGCTCGCCCGCCCAGCCCCTCCTTAAGGTATTTTTTTAAACTTTCCGACAATCAGCTGTTCATATGTACAGCTGCGCCGGGATCCCTGAGGCCCAGGAAGGCCCCAAAATGGAGCGTGGATGGAGTGGGTGCTGTGTGCCCCTCCCTATAGTCCATTTTTTCCCTTCCAGAGCCCCAGAGGAGACTTCTGGGAGCAAACATGCCCCCCCTGGAGGCTCCCCTGGGGCTAGAAAGGCCCCCCATAATGGGGTAGGGGGGGATGCTGCCAAAAAAGTGCCGCGCCCACCCAATCACATGGCCGTGCCTACCTAGCCACGCCCACCCAGCCACACCCACAGAACTGGTCGTAAAAAAAGTTTGAATCCCACCAATTCTGCTTGCTGGGTGATGCAACGAAGGGGAATTCCTCTTGTGGCTGAATGGCTTGACCCCGAATGGATAATCCCATCCTCCTGGAGCCGAGGTCTTTCATCTTGCAGATAAATATTTGTTTGGGGCCGGGAGCGAGGGCTGAGTTTCTGTTTGCTTAAAAAAAAAAAGATTATTTCTCTTTTAGGGGAAATATTCTGCCTTCTTAATATTTCCTAGAATATTTCACTCTTCTAGGAGATAGGTGGGTGCTAACTTTCTACAGGAGAAAATTTGTCAATGGAGCGGTCTCTGAGCTGGGGTGTTTTCTTGCAGGTGTTTTATGATAGCTCAGATGATGTTGCCTAGCTGGGTCATGAAATACCTGCAAGAAAAAAAGGACAAGGTCAGAGAGCTTCAAGGACTCCACAGTCCTCTTCCTCCTCCTCCTCCTCCTCCTCTCCACAAACCCCATTCCCTTCTAGCATTGAAAATGTTGCCTAGTTGGGTCATGAAATGTCTGCAAGAAAACTACCCAGTTCAGAAAGCACCAAGGACCCCACTGCTGTCTTTCTCCTCCTCCTCCTCCTCTCCACAAATCCCATGCCTTCTAGCACTGATAATGATCCCTAGTTGGGTAATGAAATATCTGAAAACAACAACAACAACCAAGCTCAGGACTCCACACAGTTCAACCCTGACCTACAAAAACTATCTTCTCTTACACCCAGCCTTCCCCAAATGGGTACACACACCCCCATCACTCCCAGAATCCTGGGTGCAAGCTCAGGTTACACTGTTGGGGCAAACGTGAATTTCTTTCAGAATATAATATCCTGGTTGAAGCTTCTTCGCTAAGTTTAATCAAAACTTTAGGGTCTTAGACAGAAAGGAAGGGAAGGGAAGGGAAGGGAAGGGAAGGGGAAGGAAGGAAGGAAGGAAGGAAGGAAGGAAGGAAGGAAGGAAGGAAGGAAGGATTGATTTATGGATCATTTAGTAGCTGTGTTTACACGACCAATTTAACCTGAGCTGCACATTTTCTGGGTTGCTAGAGAACATTGAAACATAAACCAAAGAGCCTGGAGCTCCGGAACGAGTAAAGATACTCCCCGGATTAACTCTGATCCATTCTAACCAAGTTTGCTCTATCCTTGGGAGGGTTGCGAATGCAAGCGGTGAAACAAGGGCACAGATAACTCAAGGACATGTGTGTGTGTGTGTGTGTGTGTGTGTGCGTGTTTGTGTGTAAAAGAGCTGGTGTTTCTCACACACACACACACACACACAGGCCAAGACATGCCTGCAGGAAAACCTCCTTTTTCCTCAGCTGAGCTGAGCTTGGTGAAAGAGCCTCAACGTTTTTCAAAAAGGGGAACCACCTTTGCAAGCCCAGCCAGCAATCGTTTCCTGCCAGGCAGGGGAGAAGCTCTCTGGGACTTCCTGTTTCTGCTAGCTAGCCTGTCAGCCCCGACCCTCCTCCGTGTCCCCTGGACTCCCCTCCTGCTCCCAAAAAGGGAGAGAAGCCCTTGATAAGACATGAACTTCCTTCCCTTTTCCTCACGTCAGCTGGGAAGCATGTTTTGCCATCTCCTTTTGCAGAAAAGGCGAAGTTTTGGGTCGTCCTTTGTGCAGCTTTCTCGGTCTCCGGAGCTTTGGGTCAGGCGGTCTCACGCAACACCACCCGGCCTCTCTCTCCAAAAAAGAAGAGGAGATGTGTGGGAAGGGACCCTTGAGGTCTTCTAGTCCAGGGGTCGCCAACCTTTTGGACCTCGGGGACCACCAAACTCCTCGTTTTAAATCCCTCGGACCAGAGACCCTGGGAAAATCCCCCAAAATGTCTGCGGGAAAATTCCCTACCTTGTTTTCCTACCGATCGATTGTTCTTTATTTGGGATCGCAGGATATCGTCTCCAGCTCCGTTCTCAGGAGGGGAGAGAGAGAGAGAGAGAGAGAGAGGGAGAGACTTTTGGCTTCATGCAAGGAAAGCAGCAGAAGCCGCAGAAATATTTCTTTCTCTCCACCAAACTCCGCCACAAATGAGTCTTTTTTGCCGGTGCAGCCTCTTGGCGCAGGAGGCCTTGCAGGGTCCCAAAGGCTCATTTCTGGCGGAGTTTGGGGGAGAGAAAGAAAGACTTTGGCTGCTTTCCTTGTGTGCAGCCAAAAGCAGAAGAAGAAAGAAGCGGAAAGAAGCAGCCCGGTGGCCAGGCCAGGCGTGTAGGGCGAGTGGGGCAAATTCCCGCCCTCTGCCCTTTCCCCCTTCCCCTCAATCCTCATGCTGTGTGCAATGCAAGCGACACAAGCCTTGTGTTCCCACAGGTCATGTGGGCAGCGCAGCCTTGTGTTCCTGTGCAGCCTGGATTAATTGATTTGAGAGTGACATTTCTCTGCGGACCACCAAAATTTTCACCACTGGTCTAGTCCAACCCCTGGCCAAGCAGGAGACCCCTAGCTCGGGGTCAGCAACCTTAAACACTCAAAAGAGCCACAAAGGTTCTAACTGAACCCCCCTGTTCAATTCTGGGGCTGACCAGAAGTCCAGTTCCCCCACCATAGAGTCTCCTCCTAGTACGGCATCCTTTTTTTTTCTGCTGACCGGAAGTCTGATTCCCTGCACCATAGAGTCTCCTCCTAGTACGGCATCCTTTTTTTTTTTTTTTCTCTGCTGACCGGAAGTCTGGTTCCCTGCACCATAGAGTCTCCTCCTAGCATGGCATCCTTTTTTTTTTCTGCTGACCGGAAGTCTGGTTCCCTGCATCATAGAGTCTCCTCCTAGTACGGCATCCTTTTTTTTTTTCTCTGCTGACCGGAAGTCTGATTCCCTCCACCATAGAGTCTCCTCCTAGCATGGCATCCTTTTTTTTCTGCTGACCTATCCTCCTCCACCCAAAGCCCTTTCAATTGTGCCCTATCAATTGAGCCAACCAGAAACCCCCCACCCTTGCCATAAAGTGTCTCCTGACGCACCATGCTTTCCCACCCACCCCCAACAACCCCCACCCCCACCTCCTCTCAAAATTGTGATGCTGACTGGTGACAGGGAGCCACAGCAGAGGGATGAAAGAGTCCCATGCGGCTCCAGAGCCACGGGTTGCCAACTTCTGCCCTAGCTAGATCATTCCAGACAAATGGTTCATTGGACGGGTGTCGCCATCCTTGTATTAAAAGTCCTGGAGAAGGAAGAAGTCAATGGGATCCAGATGGGATCTTCAGAGGAGGAGATCTTCGGTGTTGGTCCTCTCGTGAAGAATTGTGGAACTCTTCACATGGGTGAAGTCCTCTGGTGAAGCATTGCTAGAACCAAGGAGGAATTTCCTAATTTCCTAAGAATCGGCCAGTGGAAGTTCTGGGTGCTCAAAAAATGGAGGCTTTTAAAAACAAGGACAGATAGGCAGAAAAAACAGCTTCTATCCCAGGGCAGGAGCTCTGTTGAATTCTACTGCGTTGTGCAGTGTTGGTGTGTTGTCGGGGTTTTCAATTCAACGTGTGGAGGGTGAAGGATGTGGGTTTGTGTTTATTTTCACGGTCATGACGTGCACTGAAGACGGTGTTTGATTTCGTCGTACGAGCTGCAATGACGATAAAGACTAGACTAAACTGAACTAAACTAAGAAAAGAATGGACAGCCATTTGTCTGGGTTGGCAAAGAGTCTCCTGCTCGAGTAGGGGGTTGGACTAGAAGACCTCCGAGGTCCCTTTCAATTCGGTTATTCTATATTCTACTGGCAATCTTTCACAACGACCACTTTACAATGATAGAGATCACGTGAAGTATTAATGCCACTTTATAAGGCCTTGGTAAGGCCACACTTGGACTCTTGTGTCCAGTTTTGGTCACCACGATGTAAAAAAGATCTAGAAATTCTAGAAAGAGTGCAGAGAAGAGCAACCAGGATGATGAGGGGGCTGGAGGCTCAAACATAGGATGAACGGTTGCAGGAACTGGGCCTGGCTAGTCTAGGGAAGAGAAGGACCAGGGGAGACAGGAGAGCAGCCTTCCAGGATTTGAGGGGCTGCCCCAAAGGAGAAGAGGGGGTCCACCTGTTCTCCAAAGCACCAGAAGGCAAGACTAGAAATGATGGATGGAAACTCATCAAGGAGAGAAGCAACCTGGAACTAATGAGGAAATATTTGATAACGGGGAACAATTAATCCATGGAATAATTTGCCTCCAGAAGTTGTTTAATGCTCCAACTTCACCATCAGGGAGGCGTTACAGGTGTCTGAAAATGAGGACTAATAGATTGAGAAACAGTTTTTTTTTTCCAAGGCAGCAATTGTCTTGAATCAAACAGTGCATTTGTGATTTAGTCCTATTATTATTGTTGTTGTTGTAATTGTTCTAATTTTTAAATACTCCGTAGCGTGATTGTGATGTGGTGTTTGGGTCACTGTGCTGGAGTAGCTTTCATGGAATGCAATGACAATAAAGGTTATTCTATTCCGACACTGGAAGTTTTTATGCAGAGATTGGATGACCATTTGCCTGAAATGGGATAGGGTTTCCTGCCTGAGCAGGGGTTGGACTAGAAGACCTCCAAGGTCCCCTTCCAACTCAGTTCTTCTGTTCTATTCTGACTCTGTGGTTTCTTCCCCAAACCCCAAACACTTCAACCTTAGACCGTCTACTATTGACCTCAACCCTTTCCTAAGAGGTCTGTAGGGAGCGTGCATAAGCGCACCAACGTGCCTACCGTCCCTGTCCTATTGTTTATTTTTCTTCTATGTACCCATTTCATGTTTTCATAACTATGTTTATACTTATATCTGTTATCTTGTAAGTGATTGACAAATAAATAAATAAAGCAAAACACAAATATACTAAACAACGCTCTGATGTTTGCTTTCTATCCAACGGCGTCACCCTGAGCATCAAAGCCACAATCTCTGTTGTGAGTCACGGGATGGCAATGTCCAGGCAGCCACTGGACACCGTCCCCCATCCGAAGTGCCTCTGGAGGGGGGAAAAAATCCCACTCCAAGTCTAGGCTGGGAACGGGTCAACCAGGGAAAGCCACTTTCCGGGACGAGGGTGCAGCTTCCTGCTTCTTCTCAAAGCTGTCAGAGGGGAGGATTTGCTTCCTCTTTCGCTGCGTTAGAGGCACCCAGCGGCAGGGCGACTCCAGACACCCGTCCTGGTCTGAGCCGAAGGTCCCCGGGAGTTTGGAGGTGGGAAGATGCGCAGGGAAAGCCTCCTGGTGCTCGGGATTTGCTGCTTCCTGTCCTCCTCTGAGGGCGTAAACCCAGGTTTTGCAGGCAGGATCACCAAGAAAGGATTGGACTATGGTAGGTACCCAGCTGTTTTTTCCACTAGAGCCCCCTCTGTGCCCCACAGCCAACCGTCGGACAACGGGTGGGGTGCAAGGAGAACAGAGTGGGGTGACTCAAAAGTGACTCTCTCGTTTAGAACCGTTGGAAGGGACCTTGGAGGTCTTCTAGTCTAACCCCCTGCTCAGGCAGGAGGTTCTATATCATTCCTGACCATTCCTGACCAAGACGGCTGCCCCGTCTCTTCCTGAAAGCCTCCAATGTTGGAGCAGCCACAGCCCCTGACAGGCGGCTTCGGCTCCACCGGTTGATCGTTTCTCACCGCCCGAAATTTTCTCCTTAATTCTCCGTCGGAATCTTTCTTTGACGATCTTTCTCATCTGTTGCTTCTTGTCGTGCCTGCGGAGAACGACCCCCCCTCCCTCTTCTCTGTGACGGCTCCTCAAAATATTGATAATGCCATCCGGTCACCCCTCTTTTCGTTAGATTATTCCATTCAGCTGGAAGGGACCTTGGAGGTCTTCTAGTCCAACCCCCTGCTTAGACAGGAAGCCCTACGCTATTTCAGACAAGTGTCTGTCCAGCCTCACCCACAATTTCTGGTGGCAAGCAGTTCCACTGGTTAATTGTCCTCGCCATCTGGAAATGTCTCCTTAATTCCAAGTTGTTTCTCTCCTTGATGAGTTCGTCGAACCAGCCATAACATTAGCAGCCCGTCCCTGACTTGACCTCTAACAAACTATACCTCTCTCTCTCAAAAAAAAGACCCAAGGTTTGATGGGTTATTATTATTATTATTTTTTAGAGAGATTTAAGGTTTTAGAGATTTAATGGCCAGGTTTTTGCACATTCTCTATTGGAGACTGTGACTTTTGATGGGTTTTTTCTAACTTCTAATATTGCGGGGTTGTGTCAAGTCCGAAATCACCACGGACTTTGCCAGTTTGGTGCTTTGCTAAATAAAAGAAATTCTCTTGCAAGATGGACTTTGTTCTTTTCTTTTCGAAATGGATTTCGTCACTTGGAAAACTGACACGCCGTTTGAGACCCGTTACTCGTGACGGACTGATTGCAAACATAGGGTTACAATCTGGTGGTGATCCGAGGAGGAAGGTAGTTGCTAGGCGGGATGGAAATCCCATCTCTTTTTAACCTGCGTTGCAACCTGTGTAAAAAAAAGCCACGAAGTTGCTTGTAACCAAGAGGAGAATCTTTTGATATGGGATGAATGAAGATACAACTGGCCCAACAGTGGGCAGAGGGGCACAACGGCTTGAGAGAGACATCCCTGTGGGGAGTGGTGGCTCCTACCACATCGAGGTTCATTGAGCTGCCACTGGTCTTTTTAAAAAGGACACCAAAGAAGAGAATAATGTGGTGCTCTCGGAGCTGGGTGGTTTCCTTCCAGACGTCTCATGACCCAACTAGGGAACATCATCAGTGGTAGAAGGGAGTGGGGTTTGGAGAGAGATTGGGGGTGGAGGAGGAGGAAGCAAAAGAGAAAGACAGCAGTGTGGTCCTTGGTGCTTTCTGAACTGGGTGGTTTTCTTGCAGATGTTTCATGATGAAACTAGGGAACATTTTCAATGCTAGAAGGGAGTGGGGTTTGTGGAGAGGAGGAGGAGGAGGAGGAGGAGGAGGAGGAGGAGGAGGAGGAGGAGCAGGAGCAGGAGCAGGAGCAGGAGGAGGACTGTGAGGTTCTCGATGCTCTCTGAGCTTGGAAGTTTTCTTACAGACGTTTCATGACCCAACTAGGGAACATCATCAGTGCTAGAAGGAGTGGGTTGCAGAGAGGAGTGGGGAGGAGGAGGGGGGAGGGCAGAGAGGAGGAGGAGGAGGAGGAGGAGGAGGAGGAGGAGGAGGACTGAGGGATCCTTGGTGTTCTCTGAGCTTGGTTGCTTTCTTGCAGACATTTCATGAGCCAACTAGGGAACATCATCAGTGCTAGGAGGGAGGGGGGCTTGTGGAGAGGAGGAGGAGGAGGAGGAGGAGGAGAACTGTGGAGTCCTTGGTACTCTCTAAGCCTGGTTGTTTTCTTGCAGACGTTTCATGACTGAACTAGGGAACATCATCAGTGCTAGAAGGGAGTGGGCTTGGAGGAGGAGGAGGAGGAGGAGGAGGAGGAGGAGGAGGAGGAGGAGGAGGAGGAGGAGGAGGAGGACAACTAAGAGCAAGAAGAGGAAGAAGAGAAGGACAATTATGAGGTCCCCGGTGCTCTCCGAGCTCAGTTCTTTTCTTGCAGACCTTTCACGGCCCATCTAGGGAACATCATCAGTGCTGGTGAAAGGCAGAGAAGTTACCTCTTCTAGCACTGATGGTGTTCCCTAGCTGGGTAATAAAACATCTGCAAGAAAACCGCCCAGCTCAAAACAACACCCAGGATTTCAACAAATATGACACATTTCATCTTAAAAAAAAAAGAATGAGGAAGTGATAAAGTAGTAAAAAAACAAAAACAAACAAACCGCCACCAGCCCGTAACTCGCCCATTTTCTTTCAGCGTGCCAAGAGGGCGTGGCCACCTTGCAGAAGGACTTGCCTGCCATCACCCTCCCTGAATTCTCTGGCTCCTACAGAGTTAAAATGATAGGAAATGTCAACTACAGGTTTTACAGGTGAGTCTGTTTTTTTTTTCTCTTTTAAGACTTGGGATGTCCAGGTGAATCTCTCAGAGCCTCCAAACGGGGCAGCAGCTGCTCTTTGCAGAAGTATCACAGGTTAACAGAGTTGGAAGGGATCTTAGAGGTCATTTAGTCCAACCCCCCCTCGCCCCCCCAAGCAGGAGACCCTATACCATTTCTGACAGGTGGCAGTTCAGGGGGTGGAGACTTCTTGGCTGCGGGATGTTTTCTCCAGATCTTTTCGCACCAGTCAAATGAACTTGAGGACACGGAGAAACCCCCAAACTGCCTCAACGACCCTCTAAAAGGGTGCAAATGACCGGCTCTCTGCAAGGAGCACAAATCCTTCCCTTCCCCACCATCCAGTCAGAGCTGAAGAAGCTCCTTGGATGAGAAGCGAAATGTCTTCAAAGAAAACTTAACACCGGCGATGACTCGCTTAACAGCTGTGCCAAGAAAGGTCGTAAAACGGGGCAAAACTCACATAACAAAATGTCTCACTTCACATCATTTTTGGAGGTCAGTTGTGGTCATAAGTCAAGGACCACTTGCAATCCCCAAGCCCAGAGCCCCACAGTGAATCCTGTGGGGATTCACCCCACAGTCTCTCCCTTGAGAGACCAAACTCCTGGTCAACTTGAAGTTCCTACAAGATCTGCTTGATGGATGACTCGATTTCCTGGTTTTGCACTTCGTTTTGAAGCATAAATTTAACAAATTGTATGCGTGCAGAGATTCTCACATTGACACCTCATGGAATTTAGCACATTGTCTGTAACTGGGTCTTTAATGGACCTGGTTGAACACACTGTGGGCAAAATTGAGCCCAGACACTCAGCTCACAAACTCAAAAGCTTTTTCTTTTCTCTATCCTTGTTTGCAGTCTGAACATTCGTCGGTTCGAGCTACTCCACTCAACAATTGAACCCATGCCGGGCCAAGGCCTCAGGGTCTCCGTCAGCAATGCGTTGGCTGAAATGACCGGCCGCTGGGAGCTGAAGAAACGTTGGTTGTGAGTCTCATTGCTCCTTATCTTTTTCTGTTGGTTCAGAAAAAAACTCCCACATCACTTCTATGAGCTTGGGGTCCCCAATGCCCCTTCCAGGCAACTGGGCAAATTAATTATTTACCAGTTGAACCTCTGCAATACCTGGAAATCCAGCCTCATGTACAGCATGGGATGAAGTCAAGCCATGGTCAAGGTCTTGCTTGAGACCAAGTCCAGAAGAAATCTTCAGATGTAGTTCTTCAGGTCTCCAGAGGGCTCATCCAATATTGGTAGGAGGCATTGGTTGGTTGAGTGAGTTGAATGAATAGGTTGGTTGGTTGAGTTGGTTGGTTGGTTGAGTGAATAGGATGAGTTGGTAAGTTGGTGGGTTGAGTTGAATGAGTTTGTTGGTGGGTTGAGTTGAATGAGTTGGATAAATTGGCTGGTTGAGTTGAATGAATTGGATAAATTGGTTGGTTGAGTTGAATGAATTGGTTGGTTGGTTGGTTAAGTGAGTTGAATGAGTTGGTTGGTGGGTTGAGTTGAATGAGTTGGATAAGTTGGTTGGTTGAGTTGAATGAGTTGGATAAATTGGTTGGTTGAGTTGAATGAATTGGTTGGTTGGTTGGTTGGTTGGTTGGTTAAGTGAGTTGAATGAGTTGGTTGGTGGGTTGAGTTGAATGAGTTGGATAAGTTGGTTGGTTGAGTTGAATGAGTTGGATAAATTGGTTGGTTGAGTTGAATGAATTGGTTGGTTGGTTAAGTGAGTTGAATGAGTTGGTTGGTGGGTTGAGTTGCATAGGTTGATTGGGTGGTTGAGTTGAATGAGTTGGATAAGTTGGTTGGTTGAGTTGAATTTGGTTGGTTAGTTGGTTGGCTGGTTAAGTGAGTTGAATGAGTTGGTTGAGTTGCATAAGTTGATAAGTTGGTTGAGTTGATTGAGTTGGTTGGTTGAGTGAGCTAAATGAGTTAGATGAGTTGGTTAGTTGAATGAGAAACAAAACACCTTGCTTTTTACTTTTATTGAATTGTTGTTAATTTTAATGCTTTTATACTTCTTTTTGCCATTGTAAGCCTCTGGATAGTGATGTGGGTGGCAAATCAATTTAATAAATAAATAGATATTGGCCTTTAGATGACTGTTGAAGTCCTCAAAGGTCATGCCCTGTTGTCAAAAGTGATACTATCAGTTTGAGCAGTAGGTGGAGACACAAGGAGGAACTGAGTGGTAAGAATACCTTTTTCAGCCTAGCCTTAGGCTGGTACCTTCGTCATCCCTCAAGAGACTGAGATTTTTGTGAATACTTCTATATATTGTGTCTCCCACCAGGAAGGATGACGGCTCCTTTGAACTGAAGGTTGATGGCATCTCCATCTCTGTGGGCTTGAAGCTGGGGAGCGATGACACTGGGAGACCAACGGTTACCACCTTGGATTGCAACACCCACATTTCCAATGTCGACATTGATATTTCTGGCAAATGGGAGTAGGTTGATTTTCATTAATATTCATAGAGGGTTCCTCATATGAATACTGTCTACCTCTCACAATAACGTCACCCTTCTTCCCAGGGAAGTGGAAGGTCTGAAGTAGGGTTAAACATGATTTATTTAGAACATAGATAGAACATAGACTAAGAGGATTGGAAGGGACCTTGGAGATCATCTAATCCAACCCGCTACTCATGGCAGAAGATCCTATACCAGGATGTCAAACTCAAGGCCCAGGGGCCGAATCCAGCCTGTGATGTGGTTGGATTCAGCCTACAGGGCCATCCTGGTCTACCCAATTTGAAGAGGAAACATCAGCCCACTCTACCCAGTGCAAAGAAAGATCAGGCCAGTGGTGGACTAGATGAGTTACAAGGTTCCTTCCAACTCTGTTACTCTGTACTGTCTGTTAGTTAGTAGTTTCTTGATTGGGGTATCGTTTGTTAATGTTAGTTAGCGATTGTTGGTTTAGTGTTAATCTTGGTGTTAATCTTTGCTTATTTGGTTGTGGATTGGTGGTGAGCAATGATTTTGGTCTTTTAGTTTTCTTTTTTTTCCCTTTTCTTATTGTCCCCTTTGAATGGTATGTAGAGGTTCTTTTCCTCTCTGTGCCTGTTGATGGCTGGATTCCAGGAAGCCTGGCACTCAGACAAATCAACCCTCAACAGGCACATAGAGATAAGCAGCATTTACATACTATTCAAAAGAGCTGATCAAAATGTCGAAAAGCAAACACAAAGACCAAAGCGTCTCACCAGCAATCCAAGACCCCACAGTCCAATTACTTCCAGGTTGTGTCATTCAGTTGGCACCTCTTATAAATGTTGTAAATGTTAACTATTAAAACAACAGAGAGATGGAAAATATTCACTTGTGGAGCTCAGAGTGAACATTTTAAAGAGGTCCATAAGAAACCACCACGCTAAGCATAACCTTCAAAAGGTCTTGGTGTCTCTCGTGATCCCATTGTTCAGATAACAGATAACAAATAATCAGAATTGGAAGGGACCTTGTAGGTCACCTAGTCCAACCCCCCCACCCAAGCGGGAGACCCTACACCATTTCTGACCGAGGGCAGTCCAGTCTCTTCTTGAAAGTTTCCAGTGACAAAACTCCCACAACTTCTAAGAGCAAGTTCTGTTCCATGGGTTGATTGTTCCCACTGTCAGAAAGTTTCTCCTTATTTCCAGGTTTGAATCTCTCCTTGTTCAGTTTCCATCCATTATTCCTTGTCTGGCCTTCAAAGGTGCCTTGGAGAATAGCTTGACCTCCTTCTCCTCTCTGGGGCAGCCCCTTAAATATTGGAAGTCTGCTGTCATGTCTCCCCTGGTCCTTCTCTTCCCTAGACTAGCCAGGCCCGGTTCCTGCAACCGTTCTTTATATGTTTTAGCCTCCAGTCCCCTCATCATCCTGGTTGCTCCTCTCTGCACTTTTTCTAGAGTCTCCACATCCTTTTTATAGTGTGGTGACCAAAACTGGATGCAAGACTCTAGGTGGGGCCTTACTAAGGCTTTATAGAGTAGTATTAGTACCTCCTTTGATCTCGATTGTATCCCTGTGTTAATGCAGTTTAGGATTGCGTTGGCTTTTTTGGCTGCTGTTGCACATGACTGGCTCCTATTTAGCTGGTTGTCCACTAAGACCCCAAGATCCCTCTCATAGTTCCTGATCTTTTTTTTTTAAATAAAGTTTTATTTGGGTTTTCACACATACAAAATACAAGTACAACATCTTTTTTGAAAATAGCATGGTCCCGGGTTGAACTTCTTTATACAGACACAAAACTCAATTTCATGCTCCTTTTTGTGTTCTATTCCATATCTTATACTATTCTACATTTTCTGTATAGTTTTTCCCCTCTTTTAATTTTCTCAATTTTATTTTGATTATCTCATCTCAATTCAAATCATTATATTTATACTTTTGTCTCTTCTGTTTCAATTTCATATTATCTTTTCTCATTAAACAAATTTTCTCCTATAGTTACTAATTGGAATATGACACCTTTATATCTTTTAATTACATCCATTCAACTCTTATTTAAACTTCAATATGTACCTTAAGGTTATGACTTTCAATATAATACATAATACATAACTTCCAATCAAATTCTGCTTGGTACATTCTTATAATACACACTATATTCTTTTAAAAAAGGATTATAAATATATGCAATTATAAACCCTCATTCCATTCCAATTCAGTTCTATCATTAATAATCATTAAAATCTTAACATCTTTAACTCTTATTTTCAATTAAATATCATACTGCCTTAAAGACACATATAATCTCCATAATTAATTTTTCCCTTATTTCTCTTCACATATGTTTTATAAATCATTAAATATACCTTTTGTTACATTTATTTATTGTCAAGCATTCCACTGAATTATGATAGCTATTTTATCAGACATTTTAATCATACACTGTTTTATATTTTCTAAAATTATTTCTGCTTCTAATATAACCATACTATCTTATGTACCTTTGCAGAATCCCTTTTTCTATTAAGTTTTCACCCATTATCTCTAAATAGGCCCTGTTTCTCTATATTTTGCTTCTGTCCTTTATAACGTCTTTTCCTTTCTTTCTTCTCTCTCATCTTCTCTCTCCCCTTTTTACCCCCTTGTCTCTCTAGTTCTAATTGTCTCTTCTGCATTTCCCTCTTCTGTTGCTTTCTGATTTTATACTTATTTTTCACTCTATTTTTTTTGGAGTTGTTTTTCCCAGTCTTAAACTTTCCATTCTCTTTCCCCCCTTTCCTTTTTTCCCCCCACCTAAGATTACTTGTTCATTAAAGATGGCTTCTTCTTTGTCGCAATCTTCTTGTTCTGCAGGCATTTCTTGTTGTTTCTCATAATTCCAAATCTCCATTTCTAAAAACTGAAATACGAAGCCAAAAGAACCTCTCCCTTCTTGTGCATCTTTTTTGTACTTTTTAAGTTCCATTTTCAGTTCTTCTAAAAGTGGAGCCATTTTAAACAGTTTTAAACAACCACCCAATTGATTTTAGTCATTCAAATACAATAACCAAGAATCCAGAAATCATCAAGTAATTCAAATAGTCCCAAGTTATTTCTTCTTATTTCTTTTTCCACTTTCTCTTGCTGGGGTTTTTCTTGTGATATTTCAGTTAAAATGTATCTTTTGGAAGTCTTGTTGAGATTTTGCTGTAAGTTCTTTTTAATTCCAGGCAGTCTCCTCCCTTCCAGATCCTGCTCTTTTATTCTTTTTCTCTCCTTACCTGTTTTCAAAAGCTTTTGATTATCCAGAAATCTTTATTATGCCTTTGACTTTATTTTCAGCATTAAATGCCTATTGATGTCAAAGTGGATTTTTTTCCAATTTCTTGCGTAAGTCTCTTAGCTGTCAGTATAGGAAAAGGAGAAAAAAAACCCAAATCTTTTCCCTTTTCTCTCTCCTTCGCAGCTTAAAAATCTTCTTAGGGAACAATGTTATCTTTTTTTTAAACTGTTTCAATTCCAGGGTATCTTATTTGTTGCTTTTGCTGTTTGACCCGGTTAACCAAAACTTTCTCTTCTTATCTTCCTCCTGCACATTCTTTTCCGGTCGAGTTCTTCTTTGTGGTGGCCATTTCTGACCACCACTGCAACTGCCTTTGGGAAAGGGAGTAATGGCCAGCTGGGGAGGAGAGATGTGGCTCTCCTCAACCTTGCTGGCAGTCTCCCCCTTCTTCACCAGCTCTACGGGGTGGCTTAGCCCCGAAACCAGCCGGCTCGGGGCGCTCCAGCGGCGAGCATGGATCGAAGCCTTGCAGAGATGAGGTTTCGGTCTGTCGCTGAAGAAGCTCAAACCACATAGTTCCTGCTATTGAGCCTGGTTTCACCCAGTCTATATGGGTACTTTGATTTTTCTTTCCTTTTACTTTTCTCGACATTGAATTTCATTTTGCTAGATACGGCCCAGTGTTCTCCTCTGTCAAGATCCATCTGGATCTTCAGCCTATCTTCTTGGGTGTTAGCTATTCCTGCCACATGAGTATCATCTGCAAATTCATTAAGTTCCCCTTCTATTCCCTCACCTAATTCGTTAATGAAGATATTGAAGAGTGCTGGGCCTAAGACGGAACCTTGTAGCACCCCACTGCTTACTTCCCTCCATGTAGACTTAGACCCATTAAGGACTACTCATTGAGTACGGTTTGCCAGCCAGTTGTGAGTCCATCTGGTGGTGGTGCTATCTATTCCACTTTTTTCTAGCTTACCAAGAAGTAGATTGTGGTCTACTTTGTCGAATGCCTTGCTGAAATCTAAATATATTATGTCCACAGTATTTTGCTGGTCTATCAATTTAGTCACTATGTTGAAGAAAGAAATGAGATTGGTTTGGCATGATCTGTTTTTAACAAACCCCTGCTGACTGCTAGTTATTACTTTACTTGTATCTAGATGTTGGCAGATCTGTTTTTTTATTATCTTTTCCAGTATCTTCCCGGGTATTGAAGTTAGGTTGATTGGTCTGTAGTTTCCTGGGTCTGTTTTTTTTTTACTTTTTTTGAAGATGGGAACCACATCTGCTCTTTTCCAGTCCTCTGGTAGTTCCCAGGTGCTCCAGGATCTAGAAATATCAGATGCCCCTCAACTCCATAGGATCTTCTATGCAGTGGTGGTATTCCAAATTTTTTCCTACCGGTTCTATGATAGCGCACTTCACCCTCCAAGAACCAATCTGAACTGGCTGGATATCAAAAGAAACTAAAAGATTTATTAGGAGCGACACGTCCAGCATTAACCTGTATTGAAGCCAACTCTGGCCTATGTAACTTACAGTCACCTGTGACCCTGTTTCCCCCCTCCCTCCCACCTGGGTGTGTCATAAATCAGATTCTCCAATTAAGCACATTCACAGGCTGGGTGTCATCAATCACATTCTCCAATGAAGGATTTCCATGGGCAGAAGATCCGATAGTTTAGCTACAATCTTTCTAAGATAAATACTGGAATGTACCTCAGGTTTTTAAACTGCTGCGCTGCTCCTTCATATTTCCTTCCCCCCCTCCCTTGTTTATGGCAACTCAAAAACAGGCCTAGGAATGCTTTATGAGTTGACACTCTGCTTCTATGTCAATGGAACCCCTTTAGAGGTTAAAAAAAACAATCAAGGATGAGGAAGAGAAACGGGAAATATTCCCTTGTTTTTTTCTGAACTCTCGAAGAAGCCACAGAAGCTTTTGAGGGTCAATTCACCAAGCAATGGACCATGAGCCTCATGGGTGCGGTCTTTGCTTTTGCAGGTGGCTGTATAACCTCTTCGAAAGAAAGATTGAATCAGCTTTCAAGGCAGCCATGGAGAACAAGGTAAAGATTCTGAGTCCTGGGCCTTCACACCACGCTTGACCTCTAAGACGAGAGATGTCAGGGTTCCGACGATTGCCCTAATTCAATCATAACCCTTGCGCCAAGCTCTGCCACATGTAATTTATAGTCACCTGTGACGCTGTTTCCCCCCTCCTGTCTGGGTGTGTCATAAATCAGATTCTCCAACGAAGAGGACATTCAGGGCCGAGTGTCATCAATCACATTCTCCAATGAAGGATTTTCCTGAGCAGAAGATCTGGTAGCCTAGGCTACAATCTTTGTAAGATAAGCATGGAATGTACTCCTGGTTTTAAATGCCATACTGCTCCTTCAGGTTCCAAACCCCCCATCCCCAGTTTATGGCAACTCGAAAACAGGCATAGGGATGCTTTATAAATTGACAAGAAATATGTGAGGACAAGAAAGCATCTCAGCTTTCCAGACGGGAACCTGTCCACCCAAAAATGCCATTCAAAAGCACACCTGGCTTCAACAGTGGCACCTGTGAGAGGGATTGAGGTGTCCTGATGGACCCTTGCTGGAGTATGAGCCAGAAGTGTGCCTCAGATGCCCCAAAGGTCAACGCAGTGCTGGACTGTATCAAGAGAGAGATAACATCAAGATCATGAGAAGTGATTCTACTGCTTTATACCAATCGAGTGGGACCACATTTGGAGTCTGAATCCAGTTCTGGTCATCACAATATTTTAAAAAATCGCTGAGGCCCTAGAAAGAGTATAAAAGTAACGGTAAAGGTTCCCCTCCTCGCACATATGTACTAGTAGTTTTCGGGCTCTAAGGGGCGCTGCTCATCTCTGTTTCAAAGCCGAAGATGAGCCAGCACTGTCTGAAGATGTCTCTGTGGTCATGTGGCCGGCAGGACTAAATGCCTTCGGAGGCGCAAGTAGTGCTGTTCCCTTCTCACCAAAGGGGGTCTCTGTTTTTCTACTTGCATTTTTTTTTTTTTAATATGCTTTCGAGCTGCTAGGTTGGCAGAAGCTGGGACAAGGACCGGGAGCTCCCTCCGTGACGTGGCGCTAGGGATTCAAACAGCCGAACTGCCAACTTTTCTGCTCGACAAGCTCAGCATCTGAGCCACTGAGCCACTGCATCCCTAGAAAGAGGATATATATATATAGAGAGAGAACAGCAATAAAGATGATAAAGTCTCAATAGGATGATGAATGGCTAAGGAAACTAGATATGTTTAACTTAATGAAAAGAAGAATTAGGGGTGACATGATGGCAGGATTCCAGCGTTTGAGGGGCTGCCCCAAAGAAGAAGAAGATTTGGGGGTCAAACTATTCTCCAAAGCCCCTGAGGGCAGGATAAGAAGCAACGGATGGAAACTCATCCAGGAGAGAAGCAACCTGGAATGAAGGAGGGATTTCCTGACAGTGAGAAGAATTCACCAGTGGAACAGCTGGCCACCAGAAGTTGTAAAAGTTCCAACACTGGAGGTTTTGAAGAAGAGACTGGACAGACATTTGTCTGGCATGGAATAAGGACATAGAATATCGAGTAGAATAATACTTGGAAGGGACCTTGGAGGATTTCTAGTCCAACCCCCTTCTCAGGCAGGAGGCCCCATTTCATTCCAGGTAAATGGTTGTTCAGTCTCTTCTGGAAACTTTGGAAAAGGGCTCTTGCCTTGCCAAACGGGAGGACTAGAAGACTTCCAAGATACCTTCCAGTCATAGGATTCCATGATAGGACATGTCAGGATAGAAGAGCATAGAATAGCATGACATAGAATAGAACAGAATAGAGTAGAGCAGCACAGCACAGCATAGTGTAACACAGCATAGCGTAGGGTACAGTACAGTAGAACAGAATAGAATAGAATAGAGTAGAGTAGAGTAGAGTAGAGTAGAGTAGAGTAGAGTAGAGTAGAGTTGAGTTGAGTAGAGTAGAGTAGAGTAGAGTAGAATAGTGTAGCATAGAATAGTGTAGCATAGAATAGAATAGGATAGGATAGGATAGGATAGGATAGGATAAGATAGGATAGGATAGGATAGAATAGAATAATGGAATGAAGGATAGAATAGAATAGAATAGAATAGAATAGAATAGAATAGAATAGAATAGAATAGAATAGAATAGAATAGAATAGAATAGAATAGAATAGGACCTTGGAGGTCTTCTAATCCAGCCCCCTGCTCTGGCAGGAGATCCTATACCATTTCAGAGAAGTGGCTGTCCAATCTCTTCTTAAGAATCTCCAGTGTTGAAGCACCCAAACCTCCCGTGGCCAGCAGTTCCACTGGTTAATTGTCCTCACTATTAGGAAGTTTCTCCTGAGTTCCAGGTTGCTTCTCTCCTTGGTTAGTTTCCCGCCGTTGTTTCTTGTCCTGCCTTCGGGTGCTTTGGGGTATAGGTGGACACCCCCTCTTCCTTTTAGCAGCCCCTCAAATACTGGAAGTCCGCCATCGCGTCCCCTCTAGTTTTTACTGTAGATTGGACGTACCCAAATCCTGGAGCCGATCTTCCTCTGTTTTACGGCGTCCTTCAAGGGGTTTATTTATTTTATCTTAACTGCTCTTCGGGGAGTGGTCAGCAAGTGAAAGTCCTTTGTAGGGATCTTGTGACCCTGAGCAATCAAACAGAACCCAGGCCAGATTTTCTAGACACGGTCCTTGGTTTTATTGCCTAAACAAGCCACATATTTTTCAAGTGATCTCACCAAAGGGGTTTTTATCTAGCTTTAGCCAAATAAAATTCTTTCCGGGGCCAGCTTTGAAGACTATTGTTGAGGTGATGAATGCCTTCGCAAAACTCCGCTTGTAGACCACAAATGCCTTCTCTGGGCTGGCCTGCAAATTTAGGAGGTGTCACATCCAGCAACCTGCCAGGCTAGGAAATGATGGCTTGGCCCTAATATCTCTTCTGGCTCCTGCTGAAAGTCGTAGCTTTATTCTGTTTTCCTCTCTTAAGGATGGTCTTCTTGTGCGGGTTTTTTTTTCCAGATCTGTGAGATAGTGAGAATTTCCGTTAACTCCAGACTGCAGTCCCATCTTCAGTCGTTACCAAGTAAGAACAAAATCCTCGGAGCATTGATGGACCCTCCAAAGCTTTCTCCCTCAGAAGGAAGCCAGCAAGCTTTGTTTACATCTCAGTCTTTCTACCTAACTAGCCTGCAGTCTGGTCACTCTTTTATCCTAGTATTGGATCCCTTATTATAGAACCATAGAGTTGGAAGCTGCCTTGGAGGTCTCCTAGGCCAAGATCCTGCTCTATACCAGTGGTGGATAACCTTTTGGGGGTTCCTGTGCCAAAAATTGTGCACGCTTGCATGCTCGTTCTTGCATGCCGGCACCCAGAAGTCGATACATGCCCCCGCCACCCCCTACACATGCGGTGGGTTTGAGGCATTTTTTGAACTCCTAGAGGCTTGAGGAAGGCTTCTGCAGGGTTTGCAGGCTGAAAACTAGGCCTGTTTTGTCACTTCCGGTATTTCCGGAAAAACAGGAAGTGACAAAACGGGGCTACTTTTCAGCCTGCAAAGCCTGCAGAAGCCTCTGGGAGGCCGAAAAAGGCCTCGATCCCACAGAAAATCAGCTGTGAGGCTCACATATGCGCAGTGAGGTAAGTTTGACTGCTGGCACAAATGGCTCTGCAGGCCACCTGTGACACGCATGCCATAGGTTCGCCATCCCTGCCCTATACCATCCTGAACAAACGGTTGTCCTGTCTTCTTAAAAACCTCCAGAGATGGAGCATCCAAAACTTCTAGAGGCAACTTCTGTTCCACAGGTTCATTGTTCTCATCGTTGGAAAATGGCTCCTTGGTTCCAGGTTGGTTCTCTCCTTGGATAGTTTCCACATGTTACTTCTTGTCCTTCCCTCTGAGTCTGGAGGCTAAACCAAACCATCAACCTCCCAAAGTTGCTTTTTTCAAGAGGCAACTGGACTTTCTGGTTTTTTCTTCTCTGAAGACATTTCACTTCTCATCCGAGAAGCTTCTTCAGCTTTCGGTTCTTGGATGAGAAATGAAATGTCTTCAAAGAAGAAAAACCTAAAACTCCAGTTGTCTCTTGGAATAAGCACCTTTGGGACAACCGTGATGTGGATGGCTAAGAATCTCCATGAACTGTGAACAATTGATGGACGTAGATACGACTAGTCTAACCAAGAGAAGGACTAGGGGTGGTATGATAATCTTCCAGTATTGAGGGACTCCAACAGAGAAGATGGAGTCAAGTTATTCTCCAAAGCACCTAACGGCAGGAGAAGAAGCAATGGGTGGACGCTAATCAAGGAGAGAAGCAACCTGCAACTAAGGAGGAATTTCCTGATAGTGAAAACAATTAACTAGTGGAACAGCTTGACTCCAGAAGTTGTAAATGCTCCAACCCTGGAGGTTTTCAAGAAGAGACTGGACAACTATTTGTCTGGAATGGCCTAGGGTCTCCTACTTGATGGATTTCAAAGACCAGTCATTGTGAAGGGTGCCAAGGTGTCTGACTGCCTGGGCAGTGTTTATTCTTTTTGTATGTTTTTTTTACAAGTAGCCAAAGGCAACATAGATACAGCATTAGGATTGGTGAATCCCTTCACCAATCCTTAAGAATAGTGGTGATGTTTGTAAGGTGAGATCATTGTACCAAGTACGGGACTTACCAGCCGGGGACAGGAATTGAGATCATGCAAAGAGGCCCATGTATATTAGGCACGGCAGTATGCTGCATGCGCCTCTACAGGATCTCTATTGCTACTACACTACTCTGGGCAGGGGGGTTGGACTAGAAGGCCATCGGGGTCCCTTCCAGCCCTAGGATTCTAAGATTATATGATTCTCCATCATCCTTGAGACTGTCCTGCAGAAGGGGCCAAGTTCCTTGACGTCATTTCCATGTTGTCTTTCCCTCCCAGTTACGGCCAATATCGACCATACATCAAGCATCGATTATTCTCTGATTGGGCCACCGGTTGCGACAAGTCAGTGTGTAGACCTGGACCTCAAGGTAAGCTTCAACACAGAGCTTGGAAGAGGATGAGCCTCCCTGGTGATAGAGTTTGCCTGTCCTTCTTCCCTCCTTCCCTTCCACTTCTCAGTTATCTGGAGGTCTCGGTCTCTTTTTACCAGTACAGGATCCTGTTGTGCCATTTGGGGAGTTACCCTACAGTTCTTCTTTGCTTCTCACTTCAAAATGGGGAGATACCAATTTCCTGACTTGGAGGTGGGTGGACATGTCAGACCCCAGAAGAGCCAGTTTGATGTCATGCTCAAGGCACCAAGCTAGAAACCGGGAGTATGGGAGTTCCAGTCCCATGTTACGCATGAAATCCAGCTGGGTGATTTTGAGTCAACTGCCAGGAGATGGTGAATTCTAGTGCTGCCTTAGGCAGGAAATCCATCTTCAAAAAAGTAAAAAAAACACAGACCCAGGAAACTACAGACCAATCAGCCTAACTTCAATACCCAGGAAGATACTGGAAAAGATAATAAAAAACCAGATCTGCCAACATCTAGAAACAAGTAAAGTAATAACTAGCAGTCAGCACGGGTTTGGTAAGAACAGATCATGCCAACCAATCTCATTTCATTCTTCAACACAGTGACTAAATTAGTAGACCAGCAAAATACTGTGGACATAATATATTTTGATTTCAGCAAGGCATTCGACAAAGTAGACCACAACCTACTTCTTAGTAAGCTAGAAAAAGGTGGAATAGATAGCACCACCACTAGATGGACTCACAACTGGCTGGCAAACCATACTCAATGAGTAGTCCTTAATGGGTCTAAGTCTACATGGAGGGAAGTAAGCAGTGGGGTGCTACAAGGTTCCGTCTTAGGCCCAGGACTCTTCAATATCTTCATTAATGACTTAGGTGATGGAATAGAAGGGGAACTTAGCAAATTTGCAGATGATACTCATGTGGCAGGAATAGCTAACACCCAAGAAGATAGGCTGAAGATCCAGAGGGATCTTGACAGACTACAACACTGGACTGTATATGAAATTCAATGTAGAGAAAAGTAAAGTCCTACACTTAGGCAAGAAAAACCCAAAGGACACATATAGACTGGGGGAAACCAGGCTCAATAGCAGGAACTGGGAGGAGGATCTTAGTGGAGTCTTAGTGGACAACCAGCTAAATAGGAGCCAATTGTGTGCAGCAGCAGCCAAAAAAGCTAATGCAATCCTAAATTGCATTAACAGAGGGATATAATCAAGATCAAGGGAGGTACTAATACCGCTCTATAAAGCTTTAGTAAGGCCACACCTAGAGTCCTGCATCCAGGTTTGGTCACCACATTATAAAAAAGAGGTTGAGACTCTAGAAAAAGTACAGAGAAGAGCAACCAGGATGATGAGGGGACTGGAGACTAAAACATACGATGAACGGTTTCAGGAACTGGGCCTGGCTAGTCTAGGGAAGAGGAGGACCAGGGAGACACGATAGCAGTCTTCCAATGTTTGAGGGGCTGCCACAGAGTGGAGGAAGGGGGGGGGGTCAAGCTATTTTCTAAAGCGAGTAGAACTCACCGACACCTGGGGATTGGCCCAAAGTCACCCAGTTGGCTTTCATGCCTAAGGCAGGACTAGAACTCACTGTCTCCTGGTGATTGGCCCAAAGCCCCCCAGCTGGCTTTCATGTCTAAGGCGGGACTAGAACTCATCGTCTCCTGGGGATTGGCCCAGAGTCACCCAGTTGGCTTTCATGTCTAAGGCGGGACTAGAACTCACCGTCTCCTGGGGATTGGCCCAAAGTCACCCAGCTGGCTTTCATGTCTATGACAGGACTAGAACTCACCATCTCCTGGTTTCTAGCCTGGTGCTTGAATCACCAAATCAAACTAGCTCTCTGACTCTAATCTCCATGGGGAAGATGTTCCCCAGAGCTGGGGACACTACCAAAAAGGCCCATCGTCTGGTCCTCACCAGCCGATTCTCTTGGGTTGAGGGGATCTTGCCCTATGCCCAATCGGCTGGATCAAAATGGAGGGAGATCGAAATGGAGGGACAGTCCCTCGGGTAGCCTCCTCTCTTTTCACACCTTCCTAACTTCTTCCATGTCCTCTCACCAGGGCGAATTCTTCTCCACCGCCCATCGTTCCCCCGTTCCTTTCCCAGCGCCTCCTCTCTCTTTTCCGCTGGATCCCAACCGCATGGTCCAGTTTGGGATTTCCACTTACTTCTTCAACACAGCTGGTGACGTCTACTACAAATCAGGATCCCTGACCTTCTGGATCGTGGATGAGATGGTGAGACTGAGCCGATTGTGAAGCCCTGACCAGAAACATCTGGGATGTCTAAACCTGCTTTCTCCCACCTGAGCCTATGTATAAACAGAAGGGGGGAGGATAGCAGAGCTCCAGAACCCCATAACTACATTCCCAATTAATTTTCAAAGCGGTAACTTGATTCAACCTGGCAGCAGTGGTTTCTGTTGTGAGGGTTGGAGGCCACCAATGAAGGTTCTTCAAGAAATCCAGATGTGCCGGTGTAGCTATAGGAATGGGGAAGGATGGATTCCCACCGTCCCTGGATTCCAACAGGATCTTCAGTGTTTATTTTAACTGGTCCGGAAATCTATTTCTCGTAAGCCGGAAGGTGTAACTTGGCTGGTTGTTGGCTTTAGGAGACCCTGAGATCTCACCGTCCTCTGAGAGGACAGACAGCCTGTGAGACGGCCAGCCCTGGGCTGTTGTTACCCGTGTGTGTGTTTATGTGTGTGTGTGTGCGTGTGCGTGTGTGTGTATTTCGGAGAGGATCTGAGTGTGAGACAGAAAGAAAGAGACAGAAAGGAAGGGAAGGAGGGAGGGAAGATGGAGAGAGAGGGATGAAGGAGCGATGGAAAAAAGTAAGGGAGGAAAGAAGGGAGGGAGGAAAGAAGGGAGGGAGGGGAAGGGGAAGGAAAGAAGAAACAAGGAAGGGAGGGAGAGATGAGAGAGGGAAGGATGGATGGATGGATGGATGGATGGATGGATGGATTGATGGATGGATGGATGGATGGATGGGATTCAAATTTTTTAACAACCGGTTCTGTGTGCATGGCTTAGTTGGTGGGTGTGGCTTGGTGGTCATGTGACTGGGTGGGCGTGGCTTGGTGGTCATGTTATTGGCTGGGCATGGCCAACTCAATATCACTCACATCGAGGCACGCATCTCCTCGCCTGGCCTCTCATGACTGTGGGGATGCTGCAATAGTCATAAGTGTGAAAAACGGTCATAAGTCACTTTGTTCAGTGCGCTGTAACTTTGAATGGTCCCTCCACACAAGCAAAGTACCAGCAAAGGAGGGGGGGGAAAACCACAGAGACATTCCTGAGACAGGAAGTCTAGTCCTGCCAAGAATGTAATAAGGGTTAACGGAGAGGCAGTTTCTGTAAGCAACACCAGAATGTTTCCTTCCTGCCTTCCTTACAGGATTAGCCCTGTAATTTCTTCTAACAACCGGTTCTCCCAACTGCTTAGAAGGTTAACAACCGGTTCTGGCGAATAGGTGCAAACTGGTAGAATCCCACCCCTGGATGGATGGATGGATGGATGGATGGGAGAGAGATATATTTTACTGTGGAAATAAAGCAAGTCTGATGCAGCCTAAAGTAGATCGGAAAAGATGCTACTCTCCAAAAATAACACTTATGAGGAGGAGGAGTTGGAGGAGGAAGAGGAGGAGTTGGTAGAGTAGCAACGGAGAAGAGTGGTGTCATGATTCCCAGCCTTTGAATGTTTTTGTGGGTGTATTACCTGTGTGGTTGTGTTGGCTCTCTTGGGTTTTGGAGTCCACTAAGTTGGAAAATGGAAGCGTCTCCATCCTTCAGGTCCTGGTTGTCCCAAAGTGCTTTTCCTCCAAGGGGCAACTGGACTTACTTGGTTTTTCCTTGAAGACCTTTCGCTTCTCCTCCGAGGAGCTCCTTCACCTCCTCCTTGCTCCTCTCCCCGCGTTTGCACCTGCGGCTCACTCACCTCCTACCGTCTTTCCCACCTGCAGGTTCCTCAGGAGGTTAAAATCCGGCTGAACACCTCCTCCTTCCAGCCCTTCATCCCGCAGGTCAGCGCCTCTCCCTGGGAAGCCCAGGCTCCGAAGCAAAGGGAAGGGAGGAGGGGGGGGCCCACATTGTGTGGGGAGCATCTGGAAGTATAGGTGGGGAGGGGGAGGGGAGCACCTGGAAGCTTCTGCGGTTGCGTCCTCCCGAAATTATGAAGTCCTCAAAGCAGAGAAGGACCCTGGGATCAGGCTGCGAGTGCAGGAGAAGACAGAAGTCGGGTGAGGATCTCCTAGCACCGTTTTTGAAAGCTTTTAAAGGTTTCCTCTCACTTCAGCTTTTATAATGATGTCACCTCTTCCTCTCCTCCTCCTCCTCCTCTCCGTAGACCCCATTCTCTTCCAGCACTGATAGTGTCCCCTAGACAAATTCCTTGTGTGTCCAACCATACTTGGCCAATAAAGAATATTCTATTCTATTCTTATTCCTATTCCTATTTCTATTTCTACTTTCTATTCTATTTCTACTTTCTATTCTGTTCATTTCTATTATATTTTCTGTTCTGTTCTATTCTATTCTATTCTCTATTCTATTCTATTCTCTATTTTATTCTCTCTTTTCTGTTCTATTCTATTCTATTTTCCATTCTGTTCTATTCTATTCTATTTTTTATTCTGTTCTATTCTATACTCTATTCTATTCTATTCTATTCTATTTTCCATTCTATTCATTTCTGTTCTATTCTATTTTCTATTTTGTTCTACTCTATTCTCTATTTTATTCTATTCTCTATTTTATTTGCTCTTTTCTATTCTATTCAATTCTATTCCTATTATCTAGTCTATTCTCTTTTCTGTTCTATTCTATTCTCTATTCTATTTTTTCCAATATCTATTCTGCTCTATTTAATTCTGTTTTCTATTCTATTCTATTCTATTCTCTTCTATTCGTTTGGTAATGAAATGTTTGCCAAAAAAAAAGCCACCAAGCTCACAGAGCATTACAGAGCCAACCCTGCCCTTTTCTCTTCTTTCACCTCTCAATTGATCATGAGAGTCTTTTTTTTTTACTACCGGTTCGATCAAACCGGTCCAAACCAGCAGCATATCACCACCTTTGTTTTGCTGGACTGTGGGCAGCCAGAGGCTGTGGTGTATGTGTGTGTGCATGCATACACTTTACTCTGGGACTTGCCAAGGACATGGGAGCATTGGGGGAATTTTAGAGCACGAAAGGGGGATTTGAACCCTCCGCTGGCTCGGTGGCCATTGTGCCTTGACCTAGGGTTGTCGCAGCAGGTCTTCAAGGAGAGAAGAGGATCCTCTCTGGAAATGTGACTTTCTCCTTTCTGTCCCCAGATGAAGACGCTCTACCCCAACCTGGCCATGAAGCTGAAGGTCTCCCCTTCCTCGGTGCCATCTCTGAGCATCTCCCCCGAAGCCCTCTCGCTGACCCCTTCAGTCGACATCCAGGCCTTTGCGATTCTCCCAGATTCTTCCCTGGCGCCCCTCTTTGTGATTGAAGCGGTAAGCGATCTCTCCGTTTTTATGGGTCCATAGTGGACAACCCAGACATTGTGCCAGGCCTTTCACGGATCATCCTTGACTTACAACCGTGGGGCAACTGTTTGAAGTCACCAAGGTCCTGAAAAAAAGGGACTGACGACAGTTTTTCACGCAACCCTCGTGGTCACGTGATCAAAATTCAGGCCCTCGGCAAACGGCATGACAGTTTCAGTGTCCCGGGATCCACTTTTGTGACCTTCTGATGAACAAAGTAAACGGGGAAGCCGGGATCACTTCACAAGCGTGTTACTATCCGGACACCTGCAGATAACAGATAATTAGAGTTGAAAGGGACCTTGTTGGTCATCTAGACCAGCCCCCCACCCAAGCAGGAGACCTTATGTACCATTTCTGACCGATGGCAGTCCAATCTCTTCTTGGAAGCCTCCAGGGATGAAGCTCCCACAACTTCCAAAGTCAACTTCTGTTCCATGGGTTGATTGTTCTCACTGTCAGAAAGTTTCTCCTTATTTCCAGGTTGAATCTCTCCTTGTTCAGATTCCATCCATTATTCCTTGTCTGGCCTTTGGGGGCTTTAGAAAATAGCTTGACCCCCTTCCTCCTCTCTGGGGCAGCCCCACAAATATTGGAAGATGCTCTCCTGTCTCCCCTGGTCCTTCTCTTCCCTAGACTAGCCATGCCCAGTTCCTGCAACCGTTCTTCATGTGTGACTCCCTTAGTGATGGAGTCAAGAAAGATGGTAAAATGGGATAAAATGGGAGAGGGGATGGCTAAACAGGGAAAATTAACTGAATGGGATAAGAGGAAAGGTAACTCCGTTGTAAAACAGGAAAGGCAAAGCTAAAACTGAAAAACAGGGAAATTCTATTGGTCTAAGAAGCCATAAAAAAACAGGCCCAGAACTTAAAACAGGAAACTGAGCATATCTAATTAACTGGTGAATATTAACTAAGACACCTTGCGTAAATAATTTCTTAATTTTAATGTACATGGGATGTATGGTTTAGTATGTAGTAGGATGCAGCTGGAAAGAGAGTAACCTCATAGTACGTCAGCCAATGGGGAACGAGGAGGGATGTGGCAGACAGAACAGGGTTGTATTAAGAAGGGAGTATTTTGGGTTGGAGACCTGGAGAGAACCATGATTGGTTCTCCCCATTTGTTCCAATAAATGAAACAAGAAAGGCCTTCACTGACTCTGGGCTAGTTATTGGTCAGGCAAGCTGGTCATGAAGGAAAGTAGCCAGGAGCATGAAACAAACCATAATTGCAAAAACAAATGTAAAATGTATCATATGACTGTTGTGGCTTGCCAGCAGGCAACAGAGATGGACAGCAGAACTGGACAGTGAGGAGGTTGGGGAGAAACTTGGGCCAGTCTGGGGAAAGCTCTGGCGAGGGCTCTGCATCAGAGGCAGAGATGGGGCCAGGGCCATCTGACAGTTATCGGCTGCCTTCAGAGTCGGAGATCAGTGGGGAAGAAGAACGGCTGGAGCCTGTTCCCAGTGTGCTCATGCACAGAGCTGCCAGGAGAAGGGAACAGCTAAGGAACAAGGGTTGACTGGGGAGTAAATCCACAGGTGGACGTTGAATGTCCCCTCCCAGCGGGAATAAAAGAGGAGCGAAAGGGGGAGTGGGGTTTGCAGGGAGGAGGACTGTGGTGTTCTCTAAGGTTGATAGACAGATATTTGTGGCCCAACTAGGTAACATCATCAAAGGGTCAGGTTTGCACTCTCTACCAGTTGTTGTGGCTCGACAGCGGACATCGGAGCTGGCAGCAGATTCAGACAGTGAGGAGGTTGGGGAGGACCATGGGCCAGTCCTGGAGTCTGGGGAAGGCTCGGACGAGGGCTCTGCATCAGAAGCAGAGATGGGGCCAGAGCCGTCCGACAGATATCAGCTGCCTTCGGAGTCAGAGATCAGTGAGGAAGAAGAACAGCTGGAGCCTGTTCCCAATGTGCGCATGCACAGAGCTGCCAGGAGAAGGGAATAGCTAAGGAACAAGGGTCGACTCGGGAGTAAAGCCACAGGTGGACAGTGAATGGCCCCTCCCAGAGGGAATAAAAGAGGAGCGAAAGGGGGAGTGGGGTTTGCAGGAGAGAATTAGTTCCTTTAATTAGTGTGAAGATCTATTGCTGACTTCTTGCTAAGTCATTGCTGCTACAGTGTGACGTTTGGAAGCTATCGGCCTGGCAATTCTCCTAGCCTGATCAAGATCTGTAGTTGTGAAATCTCTTGAGGGTTGATTGCTGGGACTTTGCTGGAGAGAAATTCCCTTGAACCTAAATAAAAAGGGGCTTTATCAGAACAAGACGTCGGCGTCATGATCTTGGGAAGGTCTAGGTCAGAACAGTGACAATCTGCTGAATAATTGGCACAACTCAATGACCGTAATTCTGGACTTAGTTACAGTCATTTGGTTGAAGATAACCAGTATGGACATATTTGCTAAAGATCTGTGTTTTTTCTTCTTCTCGTTTTAGACCAGCCCAGTTTCTGCCAAAATTGATGTCAATTCTACCAGGATCTTTGGAAACCTGAAGCTTGGCAGGTGAGTCACAGCAGGATAGGACCTGACGCTGACTGAATACGGAAATACAGGTACAACATTTTGACTTACAACATTTGTTTAGTGACCGTTGGCAGTTACAATGGCACTGAAAAAGTGACTTAAGGCCATTTTTCACACTTATGACACTAGCAACATCCCAGTGGCCATGTGATCAAAATTGGGACGCTTGGGAACTGACTCACATTTATGACCATTGCTATGTCCAAGGGTCATGTGATTTTGGGACCTTCTGACAAGCCAAGACAATGGAGGAGACCGATTCACCTAACGACTAGGTGGCTAACTTAAACCACTGCAATGATTCATTTAACAGAGATTTTCTGACCGCATACATCTGAATTTGTAAAGAGTGGTGAACAGTGTCGTACTTGCTCACCGACGACGCAACGGTGATGTGCTTTCTAACATTTTTGCCATAGGTTAAAATCATTATAAATAAAAATCCATTGATAAATAAATAATGTGCTTTACGTATAAATAAGTAAATAAGTCATTTAACAATCGTGACAAGAAAAGTTGCAAATTGGGACAAAAAGTCACTCAATAACTTTCTTCCTTAACAATGGAAGTTTTGGACTCAAACTCTGGTTCTACGTCGAGGCATACCTTGCAACTACTTATAACCGGGATGACAAACCTATGGCACACGTGCCAGAAGTGGCACGCAGAGCCATCTCTGCCGGCATGTGAGCCATCACCCTGGATCAGGTCCACTACGCATACGCATGCACCTCCGGCTAGCCAGCTGATTGCTGGGTATCTGCCGTGCATGTGTGGGGGCGTGGTATGCGCAGGAGACACACATGCATGCACACAGGCACAGGATATGCAGGGGGGGTCACGCACGCATGTGCAGAGGTGCATGGCAGGAGGGGGAGTTCAGTGAGATTTGAACTACCAAATTTCAGTCAGCCAGCAGTCAGCAGAAGTTGCCTTAACCTTAGCAAAGGGAACTATTGGTTCAACTAAGTGGAGTCGAGAGTCTCTCTTTCCTAAGGACCTGATCTGGGACAGGCCTGACACTTAGGCTAGATATTTAGCTTGTGTGTCAGCTTTCTTATAAGGCTTTCAACACCTTATTCTGTCTGTCTCTCCTGTAGGTTGAAGTTCTCTTTAAAGCACTCAGATGTTGGGTTCTTCTCGGTAAGATGGATGGTGGGGGGGTTGTCTGAAATGTCATGCCCCTCCTCCTTTCTCAGTCTTCTTGGGGTCCCAGCCAGAAGCCCAGTTCACCTCGGGGCCCTCCTGTCTTCTCCTCTTGGGTTAGGTCCTTCTCCTCCAGACCTTCCCCAAAGATTTGAGGATGGACTGAAATGTTCTCTCAGCCCTTCTTCTGGTGGGCCCAGGGTGGGCAACTGAGTCAGAAGGATGGCGCCCTTTTGGTCTGCAAGCCAAGACGGGGGTAGCCCTAAGGATCTAGGATGTCCCATCGAAGGGGTGGGGGGAAAACCAATCAAGTCCATTTGGCTTTCTGATTCTGGTGTCGGTTCCAGATCCATCTTGAATTAGATTTGGGGCTGCCCCGAGGGAGTATGGGTAACCATGAGAATGAAAGTCAAGGGAGAAGGGAAGATAGCCAAGGGTGGGATTCAGCCGGTTCAGGCCAGTTCGAGCGAACCGGATGTTAAATTTACATCTGGTTCACAGAACCAGTGGTTGAACCAACTGGATGGCCCCACCCACCACGCCAGGAGTCTCCACACGGCCCATTTTGGATGCAGGTAAGTGCAGGGTCCGCTCAGAAGCTCTGGGAGGGTGAAAACTGGGCCGAACTGGAAATACTGGAAGTCTGGAAATGGGCCTGTTTCCAGCTTCCAGAGGGCCTCCAGAGCCCGGGAAAGGCCATTTTCTCCCTCCCAGAGGCCTGAGGGAAGCCTCCGGATTCTGGGGAAGGCAAAAAACAGCCGAATCGGAAGTTCCGGAAGTCTGAAAATGGGCCTGTTTTCAGCTTCCGGAGGGCCTCCAGAGCCCGGGGGAGGTCATTTTCTCCCTCCCAGAGGCCTGAGGGAAGCCTCCGGATTCTGGGGAAGGCAAAAAACAGCCGAATCGGAAGTTTCGGAAGTCTGAAAATGGGCCTGTTTTCAGCTTCCGGAGGGCCTCCAGAGCCCGGAAAGGCCATTTTCTCCCTCCCAGAGGCCTGAGGAAAGCCTCCGGATTCTGGGGAAGGCAAAAACAGCCGAATCGGAAGTTCCGGAAGTCTGGAAATGGGCCTGTTTTCAGCTTCCGGAGGGCCTCCAGAGCCCGGGAGGCCATTTTCACCCTCCCAGAGGCCTGAGGGAAGCCTCCGGATTCTGGGAAAGGCAAAAAAAACCCGGCCCTCCCGGAAGTTCCTGTAGGCCATGCCCCCATGGCCACGCCCACTCAGCAACTGGGCAGCGAACCAGTTACTGGTATTGTGGAATCCCACTCCTGAGGATAGCCATAGCAGCATTCTTTTGCCCGAACTCAAGGCCCAGTTGCTGGAGTTTGGAGGGGAGGGACTGGACTTGGCAGGAGTTCAGAATGGAGGCGGATTGGAGAGCTGGACTTGTCAGTCATCAGTCAGGGGGCTGGAGGTGAGTTTTAGTGTAGCGGTGTAGCAGGGGAAACCGCGGGAATTCAGATTTGGGTTTTCCCAGATGTGCCAATATGACTTCTCTAATAAATTCTTACTTGGGAGGACTTGGTCTCTGAATGCGGAATTCTGCTTGGGCAGCAAGTTTTGACTAGATGACTTCCAAGGCCCCTTCCAACTCTGTTATTCTGTCTTAATTTGGGAGGGAGGATTTGGTTGGAAGGCTGACACCTGGTTATCTCTTGCCATATGCAGGTACAATTGCTGGAATCCCTTGTAAACTTCCTTACAGCCGGCATCCTAGTTCCACAGATGAATGGTAAGGACATTGTAAAGTCAAAAGGCCTTTCATATATAATATTTTTTCAGAGTTCAAAGAAAGGCAACAGAGACCGTCAGAGGTCTGGAGGCCAAACCATGCGATGAATGATTAAAGGAACTAGGTATGTCTAGTCTAACGAAGAAAATGAATGAATGAATTCTTTATAGGCCAGGTGTGATTAGGCAGACAAGGAATTTGTCTTGGGGCAAATACTCTCAGTGTCCATAAAAGAAAAGAGACATCCGTCAAGAGTCAAGAATCATCAGGTGCAACACTTAATGATAGTCAGAGGGTACAATAAGCAATCGAATCATATTAGGAAAACAGTTTAAAGAATAGCATAGCATAGAAATAGAAATAGAAATAGAAATAGAAATAGAAATAGAATAGAATAGAATAGAATAGAATAGAATAGAATAGAATAGAATAGAATAGAATAGAATTCTTCTATTGGCCAAGTGTGATTGGACACACAAGGAATTTGTCTTGGTGCAAATGCTCTCAGTGTACATTAAAAACAAAGATACATCCGTCAAGAGTCAAGAATCATCAGGCACCACACTTAATAATAGTCATAGGATACAATAAGCAATCAAATCATATTAGGAAAACAGTCAGTTTAAAGAATAGCATAGCATAGCATAGCATAGCATAGCATAGCATAGAATAGAATAGATAATAGGAATAGAATAGAATAGAATAGAATAGAATAGAATAGAATAGAATAGAATAGAATAGAATTATTTATTGGCCAATTGTGACTGGACACACAAGGAATTTGTCTTGGTGCAAATGCTCTCAGTGTCGATAAAAGAAAAGAGACATCCGTCAAGAGTCAAGAATCATCAGGTCCAACACTTAATGATAGTCACAGGGTACATTAAGCAATCAAATCATATTAGGAAAACAGTCAGTTTAAAGAATAGCATAGCATAGAAATAGAAATAGAAATAGGAATAGAAATAGCAATAGAATAGAATAGAATAGAATTCTTTTATTGGCCAAGTGTGATTGGACACACAAGGAATTTGTCTTGGTGCAAATGCTCTCAGTGTCCATAAAAGAAAAGATACATTCGTCAAGAGTCGAGAATCATCAGGTCCAACACTTAATGATAGTCAGAGGGTACAATAAGCACCCTGGAACCAAGGAGGAATTTCCTGACAGTGAGGACAATTAACCTGTGGAACTGCTTGCCACCAGAAGTTATATCTGCTCCATCACTGGAGAAGAAGAGAAGAGACTGAACAACCATTTGCCTGGAATGGCGTAGGGGTCTCCCGCTTGAGCGCGGGGCGGGGGGTTGTTCGACTAGAAGACCATGAAGGGCAATAAACCCCCTCCTCGTTTTACCTTTCCTGCCTAATGCTCTGGCTCCTTCTCTCTTCCAGCCCGCCTGGCTGAAGGATTTCCCCTCCCCCTCCTGGATCACCTGGAGCTCTCCAACCCGGTCCTTCAGGCTCACCAGGTGAGGGACAGGTGGGACAGGTGGGTGGGACAGGTGGGAAACTGACTTTTGTCCTAAAACAGGTGTCTCCAAACAGATGCTAAGGAATGATTGTGAGTTGAGGAATACCTGTGCACAAGTTTTGCCATGAATGTTCTGAAAATCAGTCAACCCTGGAGATTGCAAACTGAGCCAAGAAGACCAAAATTTGCATCCTCACAGCAACAGGATTCTAATTTTCTGATTGACCACACAGAGAGGGAGGGGGAGGGAGGGAGGAGGGGGACAGAGAGAGGGAGGGAGAAAGAGACAGAGAGGCATAAAGAGAAAAAGAGTGTGTGTGTGTGTGTGTGTGTGTGTGTGAAAGAGAAAGGGAGGAGAGAGAGAGAAAGAATGAGAGGGTGAGAGAGAGAGAGAAAGAGATGGGGAGAGAGAGAAAGAGAGACAGAGAGACATAAAGAGGAAGAGAGAGAGAGAGAGAGAGAAAGGGAGGAGAGAGAGAGAACGAATGAGAGGGGGAGAGAGAGATAAAGAGATGGGGAGAGAGAGAAAGAGACAGAGAGACATAAAGAGGATGAGAGAGAGAGAGAAAGAGAAAGGGAAGAGAGAGAGAGAAAGAATGAGAGGGTGAGAGAGATAAAGAGATGGGGAGAGAGAGAAAGAGACAGAGAGACATAAAGAGGAAGAGAGAGAGGAGAGAGTGAAAGAGAAAGGGAGGAGAGAGAGAGACGAATGAGAGGGGAGAGAGAGATAAAGAGATGGGGAGAGAGAGAAAGAGACAGAGAGACATAAAGAGGAAGAGAGAGAGAGAGAAAGAGAAAGGGAGGAGAGAGAGAAAGAATGAGAGGTGAGAGAGAGAGATAAAGAGATGGGGAGAGAGAGAAAGAGACAGAGAGACATAAAGAGGAAGAGAGAGAGAGGAAAGAGAAAGGAGGAGAGAGAGAGTGAAAGATGGGAGGGAGGGGAGGGAGAGAGGGAGGGAGGGAGGAGAGAGGCAGAATGAAAGAGGGGGAGAGAGAGAAAGAATGAGAGGGGGGAGGACAGAGAGTGAAAGAAAGTGGGGGCAGAAAGATAGAAAGAATGAGGGGAGAAAAAGAGAGAAAGAGAGAGAGGCGTGTTTCGTTGTCCTTCTATCTCTCCACAGGATTTTCTGGTTTTTGCATCGGACGTGCGCTATGTATAGAAAAGGTGTGGAGGAGAAACAGAGGAAAAGAGGAGGAAATGGAGGAATATCATCCCCACTTCTGGTTCCACTGGGCTTCGGCTTGGGGTTCTGCCGGAAATTCTCCAGAAACAGCCCTTTTAACATGGAACTTATAATAAAGAGAAGGCATATTTAATCACTCATGTATTGACCGCAGCTAGAATCGTATTTGCACAAAATTGGAAAAACGAAAAGATTCCATCAGATGATCACCAAAATATCAGAATGTGCAGAAATGAAAAGGCTAACGTTTGGGATTAAAGGGAAGTGAATATTATATGATAATGGGAATTGTTTTATTAACGGCTGGAGAATAAAAATGGAAATGTAAAAATTAGCGAAAAATAGTAAGCCTGTGAATAGAATCAAATTTGTTAAGACAGGGATTGTCATAATGAATTATTATGACAATCCCCATCTTAACATATTTGATTCTATTCACAGGCTTAGTATTTTTCGCTAATTTTTAAATTTCCATTTTTAGGGATATCGGGATTAAGTAAGAATAGAGTATCAAAGCTAAAGTAATGCATATGTATAAACAAACAGTAATTGTTATTGCACAAGATGTTTGTGCCCGTTTAAATGGAAGATGGATTGTTCGTAGAAAATAAAATAAAATAAATATTATTATAGAAAAATCCCCATGGAATTTTCCCCTCCCCAAAAACCTCCTGCGTGGCCATTGCTACAATCTCTGGAAGGTTGATGGATGTTTTTAATCCCAGCCAGGCATCTCAGGGTTGGCGAAGGGAAGACTTCAACGACCCTTCTCTTTCTTTCAGTATGGCAGAATGTTAGTTTCTTCATTTCCTGCCGGGTCCCTTGGCCCAAAAAGGCTCAAGAATTCCCCGCTTGCAAGTAGAGGGAGACCCATTTGTTCAGAACGGTGTAGGGTCTGCTGCTTAGGTGGAGGAGTTGGACCGCAAGACCTCCAACCTCCCTTCCAACTCTTCTTCTGTTCTGTTATTCCGTTATTCTTTCTATGATCAGGTGTATCAAACCCAAGGAAAGTTCGGAAGGGTCTAGGATCTCCTGCTGTGGTCAGGGGGGGTTGGACTAGACCAGTAGTCGCCAACCGGTGGGCCAGGGACCACTGGTGGTCCGCGAGAAAGTTTTGGTGATCTGCGGAGAAATGTCACCCCCCCCCCAAAAGCAATTAATCCAGGCTGCGTGGGAACACAAGGCTGCAATGCCCACGTGGCCTGTAGAAACGCAAAGCTTGTGTCACTTGCATTGCGCACAACATGAGGTAGTGAGGGAGGGGGGAAAGGGCAGAGGCGGGGGACTCGCCCCACTCGCCCTACGCGCCTGGCCTGGCCACTGGGCTGCTTCTTTCCGCTTCTTCCTTCTTCTGCTTTTGGCTGCACGCAAGGAAAGCAGCAGAAGTCTTTCTTTCTCTCCTTCAGACTCTGCCAGAAATGAGTCTTTGGGACCCTGCAAGGCCTCCTGCTCCAAGAGGCTGCGCCGGCAAAGACTCATTTGTGGCGGAGTTTGGGGGAGAGAAAGAAAGACTTCTGCGGCTTCTGCTGCTTTCCTTGCATGAAGCTAAAAATCTCTCCTCTCTCCCTCTTTCTCTCCCCCTGAGAACAGAGCTGGAGACAGTATCCTGCGATCCCAAATAAAGATCGATCGGTAGGAAAACGGGGTGGGGAATTTTCCTGCAGACTTTATTTCGGGGATTTTTCCCAGGGTCTCTGCTGCTTTCTGATGAGCAAGTCAGCAAGTCGCCGTCAGTCAAGATTCATCTTAGTGGTCCGTGGGATTTAAAATGATGAGTCTGGCGGTCCCTGAGGTCCAAAGGTTGGTGACCCCTGGACTAGATGACCTCCAAGGTCCCTTCCCCACCCTATGTTCTGTCCCGTGTTCTTCTTGAGTGTCATGTAACATGGACAATGGGACTTCTTGGGAGGCTGCGCTTGGAGGCGACCAGCAGAGGGAGCCAGAAAAGCAGTAAAGAACCAGCTCTGAAGGCCACGGCCAAATTAAGTCCCCCGGGGGGTTTGAGATCAAGGCTGGGCCAGCACCTCCGGTCCCTACCCAGGTGTCGAGCATGGAAACCAGGCTGATGGTCCCTGGCTCTGGATTGTCCCCAAAGGACATCAGGGAGGCAAGAGGTTTACTCAAGGAAAGGCAGGTCATCAGCCCCAGACCATTTGGGGCTTTCAAAGGTTCCCTTGGCCCAAAGTGAAAATGCTTGAAGGACATTCATTGGGGAAAGTGGGGTGTGTGTGTGTGTGAACCTGTTGGGGGAGAACAGGAAGAGGAAGATCTTGGCTGCTTTGAATTATTGGTAAAAAAAATAATAAATGCAGGATATCAATCCATCCATCCATCAACAGATCCATTATTTCTTCAGTTAATTAAACCAGGGAAAATGAAAAAAAGTTAATTAATTTTGTTTAAAAAAACTATTGTAATCAAATAAAGTAAAAAGCAGGATACAAAGATAATAAATAGTTTAAAATAAAATAAAATGAAATGAAATGAAATAAAATAAAATAAAATAAAATAAAATAATAAAATAAAATAAAATAAAATAAAATAAAATAAAATAATAAAATAAAATAATAAAATAAAATAAATAAAATAAAATAAAATAATAAAATAAAATATAATAAAATAAAATAATAAAATAAAATAAAATATAATAAAATAATAAAATAAAATAAAATAATAAAATAAAATAAAATAAAATAAAATAAAGCTGGAAGGGACCTTGGAGGTCTTCTAGTCCAACCCCCTGCCCAGGCAGGAGCCTTTCTCTTCAAAACCTCCAGTGATAGAGCCCCCACAGCTTCTGGTGGCAAGCTGTTCCACCGGTTCATTGTTCCCACTGTCAGGAAATTCCTCCTTAGTTCTAAGTTGCTTCTCTCCTCGGTTAGTTTCCACCCATTGCTTCTCGTCCTGACACTTTGGTGCTTTGGGGAGTAGCTTGACTGCCTCTTCTTTGGGGCAGCCCCTCAGGTCCTGGAAGACTGCTATCATGTCCCCGCTAGTCCTTCTTTTTGTTAGACTGACACACGCGGCTCCTGCAACCGTTCTTCATACCTTTCAGTCTCCAAGCTTTTGATCATCTTCGTTTCTCTTCTCGGCACCTTTCCCAAAGTCTCAGCCTCTTTATTTGTAATGTGGGGACCAAACTGGACACAGGATTCCAGCTGTGGCCTTAATCCCCGAAGCTTCTTCTATTCTATCGCCTGGTTTCAGCCAGCCCCTTTTCTTCTTTTCAAGAATTATTTCATGGAGGGTTAGAGATTCTCAGCCCTCCAAGTCCTGGTTGTCCCAAAGGTGCAATTTTTTTTTTTTCCTCAAGAAGAAACTGGACTTTCTGGTTTTTTCTTTGAAGACGTTTCCCTTCTCATCCCAGAAGCTTCTTCAGCTCTGAGCTGAAAACGTCTTCAAAGGAAAACAAGAAAGCCCAGCTGCCTCTTGGGAAAAACACACACACAAAAAAGCACCTTTGGGACAAGAAATGGAGGCGTTTTTCCCCTGTGATGGGAAGTGAATTTGAGGAACAACAACAACAACAACAACAACAAAAGGGTTTCATTGTCTTAGTTGGCAAATGAACAAATTAGGCCCAGACAGGCTCCCCCAGAGCGGAAGTCACCAACCTGGGCAACTTTAAGCCTGGCGAACTTCGACTCCCAGAATTATTGTAATCCCAGAATTAAAGCTGGCTGGGGAATTCTGGGAGGTGAAGCCCACCAGGCTTAAAGTGGACAAGGCTGGAGACCCCTGCCCCATAGGACTGGCTAAGCAGGGGTGTCAAACTCGATTTCATTGAGGGCCACATCAGGGTTGTGTTTGACCTCATGTGGGTGCAAGTAGGGGCATGTGTGTGTCCTGTGTGTGTGTGTGTGTATGTGTGTCCATCTGGGGTAGGCATGGCTAGCTTGATATCACTGGTGTCGGGGGCACCTGGGGGTGGCCATGGCAGGGCTTCCCTCCCTCACTTTCATTATAATCTCCTTCCTTCCTTCCTTCCTTCCCTCCCTCCCTCCTTTACTCCTTCCTTTCCACTTCCTTCTTCCTTCCTTTCTCTCTCTCCCTTCCTTCCTCTCTTGCCTTTGCGCCCTTCCTTCCCTCTTCCTCCCTCCCTCCCTCCTTCCTCTCTCTCCCTTTCATTCCTCTCTCTTTCCCTCCCTCTGTTCCCTCTTCCTCCTTCCCTCCCACCTTCCATCTTTCCTTTTCTCTCTCCCTTCCTTTCTCTCTCTTTCTCTCCCTCCCTCCCTTCCCTCCCTCCTTTATTCCTTCCTTTCCTCTCCCTCCCTCCCTTCCTTCTCCCTTCCTTCCTCTCTTGTCTTTGCGCCCTTCCTTCCCTCTTCCTCCCTCCCTCCCTCCTTCCTCTCTCTCTCTTCATTCCTCTCTCTTTCCCTCCCTCCCTTCCCTCTTCCTCCTTCCCTCCCACCTTCCATCTTTCCTTTTACTCTCTCCCTTCCTTCCTCTCTCTTTCCCTCCCTCCCTCCTTTCCATCTTCCTTCCTTCCTTCCTTCCTTCCTTCCTTCCTTCCTTCCTTCCTTCCTTCCTTCCTTTTTCTTCTTTTCCTTCCCTCTTCATTCTCCCTTCTCCTTCCTTCCCCTCTTTCCTTGTTTTTCCTTCCTTGCTCTTTCCTTCCAGGGATGGGCGGCTACCGGTTCACCCCAATTGGGGTGAACTGGGATCTAATTTTATCATTTTTCATTGTCAGTTTGGCGAAACCCCACCCCCAAATCCCACCCTGGCTAGCCCCACCCACCCCACCCTTCTCCTCCCAGGAGTCCCCACACAGCCCATTTTGGATGCAGGTAAGGGCAGGGCACACGTGGAGTCTTGAGGAGGGCAAAAAACGGGCCTCCAAGAAGTTTGGGAGGCTGGGAATGGGCCCGTTTCCAGCTTCCAGAGGGCCCAGGGAGCCATTTTCTCCCTCTTGGAGGCTGGAGGAACAGGGAGAGCAAATCCCCCCCACCGCCATGGTGCAGGAGACTGACTAGGCCACGCCCACCGTAGCCACACCCACCCAGCAACCGGGCAGAGAACCACTCGCTAAAATTGTTCAAGCCCTCTTTCCTTCTTTTGCTTCGTCTTCCCTCTTTCCCTTCCTCCTTTCCTCTCTCTTCTCGTGTGCTCCAATCCAAAAGGTGGAAGAACGTTTCTCCTTTCGTTTCGTTTTTCGTTTGTTTTGCTAGACGTCTAGCAAGCGAAAACGGAGCCCCGTTTTTTTCGGCTGGGATGGTCTCCTGCCACCCTCTGCCAGCTCCAAGCTCTGTTTCCACTGGCAGAGGGCTGGCTGCAGAAGAACGTCGCAGCCGAAAAACGGGGCTGTTTCCAGGCCAGATCAAAGCCCCCCAGCCCCGCTCCAGTGGTGGGATTCATTTTTTTTTACTATCGGTTCTGTGGGCGTGGCTTGGTGGGTGTGGTGGGCATGGCATGGTGGGTGTGGCTCGTTGGGCATGGATGGTGGGTGTGGTGTGGCTTGGTGGGCGTGGCAGGAGAAGGTTACTGCAAAATCCCCATTTCCTCCCCAACCCACTGACCTGCCTTCCAGCTCCATTCTCCTGTGCAGGGCAACCAAAGGAGACCCAGCCAATCAGCTGGGACTCAACGGGAGGCAGAGAAGAGGTGGGGTTGGCGGGGCCCAGTCAGAGATGGCATTGGCCGGTTCGCCCAACGACTCAGAATTTCCGCTACCAGTTCTCAAAAACCGGTGTGAACCAGCTAAATCCTACCTCTGCCCTTCTCTCAAGCATGACTGTCAGCTTTGGAAGCCATATTGGGATCCGGCGCTGCCACATAGCCTGAGAAAGTGGGAGGCAGTGAATTCAACTGAGTAGCTCTAAGTAGATAAAATAAAATTCTTTTGGTAGTTCAAAGTCCTTGAGTATGACGCAGAATGAAATAAGAATCTTACTTTGGACAGATCGGAATGGGGCCATGTGATGTGATGACGGCCGAGAGGGGGATAGATTTGTAGCTTTGAATATTGCAAAGGAACCCAAAAACTTTCCGATTGTGGATGCCACAGATGTGCCAGTTTACTATCTTAGTAAAGCAATCTTTGAGAAGACGTTTGTCTTGAAGTTACTGGCTGGAAAGGAGGGTTGCTGGAACGCTGACAGTGACCCGGCCATCTTGGTGGGAGTTGAATGTCAGGCTGACGGAAGAGGGAATGAATGTAACCTTTTCTATGGAAACTGAATGTTTTTAAAGGTATCAGTGATGGGCCATCTGCTAAGATAAAGGCAAGTCATGGCACACGCTTCAAAGCAAACCAAGAAGCCTGTAATTGTGAAGTCGGTCTGGCAAGAACAAAGAATGCTTATCCACAGGGAACTGCATGTGTAAATCTTGTAAGAATCCTGGCTAATTGGAAAGCTGATAAAAGTAATTCCAGTTAGCCAACTTGCAGACCTCAGCTAACAGTTAGGGCTCGAGATGGCCTGCAGCGAATCAAATGTCTATTAGGTAACTCCTAGGACATTCGTTAGCCAAGACTTGGGAATGGGGACAGCTAGAGACCAATAGAACAAACTGTAGAACTATTACTAAAACGTTTGCTCGATGATACGTCTTATTATCTCGCTTGGTCCCACCTTGTCCCTTAGTGAAAATGTATAAAGCTTGCTCAATCCTTCGTTCTTGGCGCTTGGCATTTTGGTCAGGAGCCCTTTTCCTTGGAGGACCCCAATAAAAAGCCATCAGAAAGTTAACCGTACAAAAAATAGCAGACTGTGCTGACGTGGACAGGCTCACACTTAAAATGAGAGAGAAAGAAGAATCAGAAAGCTACTGGATTTGACATAGAACAGGGGTTCCCAACCTGGGGGTGCGAGACGATATTCCAGAGGGTGCGAGAAAAGTCCGGGTAAATAATAGGATATTGGCTCTATGTTGGCATTTTTATTTATTTTGCAATGGATTAACTTGGTTTTCATTTTAGAGTTAAGCATTGTTATTTAGTGGCCGTCACATACGTAGCTGAAAAGATTCAATCCTACCGTAGATTTAATGCGTTCAGTAGTTCCTAAAGTCTAAATTTCAGGGGGTGCGAGGTTCGAGTGAAATTTCTTTAGGGGCGCGGGATGAAAAAAAGCTTGGGAACCACTGGCATAGATGGTCCACGTGGCTAGAAAAAGAGAGATAAGAATTAGAAAAAAACGATTAAATAAGAATACTCAAGAAAGTGATACACAAGGTATAATAGGATAGACAGAAAGATCAAAGATGTATAATAATCAGTCTAATATACGTATTAAGGATAGGTATGAATCGATGTTAAAGTATAAGACAATGTTATACGTGGATGTCAGTGCTGTTGAGAAAGTAATTAAGGTTTGTAGTGGTGGAAAATAATAATAATGTATTGGGGGAAGAAAAAGCCACCAGAAAACCTGCACATCGTGCCTGGCCTCTATCTTTGGCTTTGTCCCTCGGCTCAGACCCAAATTGGGGACAACCTTGGCAGGAAAGGCAGGGCATCATAATAATCAGGACGATAGATCTCAGAGAGGAGAAACTAAGCAGGAATGTGAGAAGGACCTTGGGAGGCAGGAGGAGGAGGAAGAAGAAGAAGAAGAAGGGAGCCAAGGCACGGGTGGAATCCAAGGAATGTGAACGGAAAGCAAGAATGAGGGTGGGGAGTGTAAATGTGACCCAGAAGGGACCCTCCCTAAGCTCTCTGGAAAGTCAGGGCATGGAGGAGGGATCCGCTCTCGGGCTTGCCCAGTTCCGTGAGGGTAACGTTCAGGTATGTTAGCGCTCGGAGTTTGGGCTTCCTCTCTGGATAACCGCGAAGGGCTGCAGCTCTGCTCGGGAGGAAAGTCAAACCGACTAGGCCGGTGGTTTCCACACACCCACCCACCCACGAACCCTTCCTGTCGTGTGGGGTCCTTGGGGATCCCTGAACCTGGTGGCTCTCTTGCCGACGCTTCGCAAGCCACCTCTTGTGACTGAGGCAGGGAGCCCCTGTCTATGAACAGAGGGGAAACCCGGCTCCCTCCTACACGGAAGGTGTTATCGATTATTTACAAAGTCTGCGCTACTGATAGTAAATGAACTTCTCGTCACTCCTTATCACCCATCCCCCTCCCACGTAGGACTGTATGACTGTAACTTTGTGGCTTGTATCCTTACGATGATACATATTGACTGTTTCCTGGTATGATTTGATTGCTGGTTGTACCCTCTGACTGTCATTAAGTGTTGGACCTGATGATTCTTGACTCCTGACGAACGTATCTTTTCTTTTATGTACACTGAGAGCATTTGCACCGAAGACAGATTCCTTGTGTGTCCAATCACACTTGGCCAATAAAGAATTCTCTTCTCTTCTCTTCTCTTCTCTTCTCTTCTCTTCTCTTCTCTTCTCTTCTCTTCTCTTCTCTTCTCTTCTCTTCTCTTCTTATTCTATTGTATTCTATTCTATTCTATTTCTATTCTATTCTATTCTATTCTATTCCTTATTCATTCCATTCCATATTTTCTATTCTATTCTATTCTATTCTATTCTATTCTGTTCTGTTCTGTTCTGTTCTGTTCTGTTCTATTCTATTCTATTCTATTCTATTCTATTCTATTCCTTATTCATTCTATTCTGTTCTATTCCTTATTCATTCCATTCCATATTTTCTATTCTATTCTATTCTATTCTATTCTATTCTATTCTCCGTCCTCCGTTCTCCATCCTCCATCCTCCATTCTCTTCCCTTCCCTTCCCATTCTAATTCCATTCCATTCCATTCCAGGAGAGAAGCAACCGGGAACTAAGAAGAAACTTCCTTACTGTGAAGACAGTTAATCAGCGGAACAGTTTCCCTCCAGAAGTTGTGGATGTGCCATCACCGGAGATGGTTTAAGGAAAGACCGGACGACTGTTTTTCCCGAAAGGGTTTAGGGCCTTCTGCTTGAGCAGAGGGTTGGACTAGAGGACCTCCCAGGTCCCTTCAAATTCCGTTATTCTCTTAGAACTAAGGAAGAATTTCTTAGCAGTGGAATGGCTTTCTTCCATGTTGGAGCAATGGGTGCTCCAACACTGGAGGATTTCCAAGAAGAGACTGGAGGGCCGTTTGTCTGGTATGGTCTAAGATCTCCTGCTCAAGCGGGGGTTAGACTAGAAGACCTCCCAGGTCCCTTCCAAGCCTGTTATTCTGTGTTGACCTCCCTTTCGCAAGAGACGAGGTTTCCGGAGAACATGTCAGAGCAGGAAACTCTTCATATGGGAAGCTTATTCAGCGCCCTGAAATCTTGCCAAACCACAGGAAATCTTTCGCCTTTCTCAGGAAAATGCTGGTCAGCAAAATTCCATAGAAAATGCAAACACAAAAAGCTCCCCCCAAAAAGGCTACAGGTCTGCCAAGTAGATAGAACATAAATTCTTTGGAATCCCAAGTTATGGGTTTGTTCTCCAGAAGACCCCGAGTCCCCTTTTCCTCGAACTCGGGCTTTTCCACTGTCTCCAAGTTGGACCTTCCTTTCCATTCCTTGGGCAGAAAACCTGGTCGCCATCTCCTGTAGACCAGAGATGGCTGTGCGGAAAAGCACGGGGGCTTCTTTGATAAAGGAGCGTATTTGTAGCTCACGGGTTGAAGCACTGATGATGCTCCCTGGTTTTCTTGCAGACGTTTCATGACCCAACTAGGGAACATCATCAGCGCTAGAAGAAGGGGATTTGGAGGGAGGAAGAGGAGGAGGAGGAGGAGGAGGAGGAGGAGAATGACCGTGAGGTCCTTGGTGCTCTCTGATTTGGGTGGTTTTCTTGTAGACATTTCATGACCCAACTAGGGATCATCACCAGTGCTAGAAGAAGGGGGTTTGGAGAGAGGAAGAGGAGGAGGAGGAGGAGGAGGAGGAGGAGGAGGAGGAGGAGGGAGGAGGAGGAGGAGGAGGAGGAGGAGGAGGAGGAGGAGGAGGAGGAGAGAATGACCGTGAGGTCCTTGGTGCTCTCTGATTTGGGTGGTTTTCTTGTAGACATTTCATGACCCAACTAGGGATCATCACCAGTGCTAGAAGAAGGGGGTTTGGAGAGAGGAGGAGGAGGAGGAGGAGGAGGAGGAGGAGGAGGAGGAGGAGGAGGAGGAGGAGGAGGAGGAGGAGGAGGAGGAGGAGGAGGAGGAGAATGACCGTGAGGTCCTTGGTGCTCTCTGAGCTGGGTGGTTTTCTTGTAGACATTTCATGACCCAACTAGGGAACATCACCAGTGCTAGAAGAGTTTGGAGAGAGGAGGAGGAGGAGGAGGAGGAGGAGGAGGAGGAGGAGGAGGAGGAGGAGGAGGAGGAGGAGAATGACTGTGAGGTCCTTGGTGCTCTCTGAGCTGGGTGGTTTTCTTGTAGACATTTCATGACCCAACTAGAGATCATCACCAGTGCTAGAAGAAGGGGTTTGGAGAGAGGAGGAGGAGGAGGAGGAGGAGGAGGAGGAGGAGGAGGAGGAGAGGAGGAGGAGGAGGAGGAGGAGGAGGAGGAGGAGGAGGAGGAGGAGGAGGAGGAGAATGACCGTGAGGTCCTTGGTGCTCTCTGATTTGGGTGGTTTTCTTGTAGACATTTCATGACCCAACTAGGGATCATCACCAGTGCTAGAAGAAGGGGGTTTGGAGAGAGGAGGAGGAGGAGGAGGAGGAGGAGGAGGAGGAGGAGGAGGAGGAGGAGGAGGAGAGGAGGAGGAGGAGGAGGAGGAGGAGGAGGAGGAGAATGACCGTGAGGTCCTTGGTGCTCTCTGAGCTGGGTGGTTTTCTTGTAGACATTTCATGACCCAACTAGGGAACATCACCAGTGCTAGAAGAGTTTGGAGAGAGGGGAGGAGGAGGAGGGAGGAGGAGGGGGAGGAGGAGGAGGAGGAGGAGGAGGAGGAGGAGGAGGAGGAGAATGACTGTGAGGTCCTTGGTGCTCTCTGAGCTGGGTGGTTTTCTTGTAGACATTTCATGACCCAACTAGAGATCATCACCAGTGCTAGAAGAAGGGGGTTTGGAGAGAGGAGGAGGAGGAGGAGGAGGAGGAGGAGGAGAAGGAGGAGGAGGAGGAGGAGGAGGAGGAGGAGGAGGAGGAGGAGGAGGAGGAGAATGACCGTGAGGTCCTTGGTGCTCTCTGAGCTGGGTGGTTTTCTTGTAGACATTTCATGACCCAACTAGGGAACATCATCAGTGCTAGAAGAAGGAGAGAGGAGAGAGGAGGAGGAGGAGGAGGAGGAGGGGGGGGGAATGACTGTGAGGTCCTTGGTGCTCTCTGAGCTGGGTGGTTTTCTTGTAGACATTTCATGACCCAACTAGGGAACATCACTAGTGCTAGAATGGAATGGGGAGGAAGGGGAGGAGAAGGAGGAGAACTTGATGCTCTCTGAGCTTGATGTTTTCTTGTTGCAGCACTGATGATGTTACCTAGTTTGGGTCATAAAATGTCTGCAAGAAAACAACCAAGTTCACAGAGCATCAAGGACCCCAAATTCTCCTCCTCCCTCCCCTCCCTCCCTCCCTTTCTTTCTTCCCCTCCTCCTTGTCCTATTTCTCAATTGTTCCTCCTCCTTTCTCTCCTCCCCCTCCTCCTCATCTTCTTCTTCCTCCTCCTTTCTTTCCTCCTTCTGCTCTTCTTCACCCCCTCCCTTCTAGCACTGCCAAAGTTCCCTAGTTGGGTCATGAAACATCTGTAAGGAAACAGCCAAGCTTAGAGAACATCCAGGACCCCATAGTTCTTCTCCTTCCTTCCTTCCTTCCTTCCTTCCTTCCTTCCTTCCTTCCTTCCTTCCTTCCTTCCTTCCTTCCTTCCTTTCTTCCTTCCTAAGGTTGACTCAGCCTTCCCTCCTTCCGAGGTGGGTAAAATGAGGACCCAGATTGTTGGGGGGCAGAGGCTGACTCTATAAACTGATTAGAGAGGTTCTTCCTTCCTTCCTTCCTTCCTTCCTTCCTTCCTTCCTTCCTTCCTTCCTTCCTTCCTTCCTTCCTTTCCTTCCTTCCTTCCTTCCTTCCTTCCTTCCTTCCTTCCTTCCTCCCTCCCTCCCTCCCTCCCTTCCTTCCTTCCCCCTCCTCCTCGTCCCATTTCTCAATTATTCCTCCTCCTCTCTCTCCTTCTGCTCCTCTTCACCCCACTCCTCCTAACCCTGATGATGTTCCCCAGTTGGGTCACGAAACGTCTGCCAGAAAGCCACCCAGCTCCGAGATCACATCCTCACTTCAACCCTGAGCTAACAAATATCCTCCTTTATGGGCAGCACATCGGGTACCAAGCACCAAACACTTCCGAAAGCCATATGCACGTAGGGAAAAACATTGTGCACGCGGGCACGCTTCTGCCCACTAACGCCGACGACGTTCCCCCGTTTGCTTCATGAAATGTCTGGAAGAAAACCGCGCAGGTCAGAGAGCCCCAAGGACTCTGCCCATTTGGGGTCCTGGCCTCTCCATGGCTCTTGTTCAGGATGCACGCACGCCTGTTCAAACCGTGACGGTTGCGGGCAGGAAAGTTGCATCTAACCATTTGTAGCCCAGGAGGCTGACTGGCAGAGATGGAGAGCCGTGAATTATTCCAGCTGCAAGCACATGAATGCCGAGAAAGCAAGATTGATAATGTTTTCCACCCCTCCCTCATTCAGGGATTAATAGACCAGTTTTACAGAGAAACATCAATTCTTTCAGAATCTGGAGGCTTCGGTGTGGGTTTGGTTTTGGTTTTGTTGTATTTTTTATTTTTTTTAGCACAAAAACCGTCCTCTATCCATGCCAATCTTTTTCCCCCTTCCTACTGGAGCTGAATTATTTTGGAAAGCAACTGCCAAGACAGATGGAATGAAATTGACTTGATTTATTTATGGGGTGACTGAGGAATTAAAATACTGCTCTCCGTTAAGGGGTGAAAAAAATAAAATAAGAGCCAGTTTTCCCGACAAGGCTTCAGTTTAGAGCTGGCAGGCAGGCTGGGTCCCAATCCCAGGCCTGTGCTTGGAGAGGGCCTCTCACACGCTTGCAGGCATCCCGCGTCGCTCCAGCTGAACTCACAGACATTCCTGGCCTGGCTGAAAGCTGCTGATCTGGGGCTCAGGAGAACCGACGTGTTGGAAGGACGTGGCCTGCAACACCAGCCAAATATGTTTAGGCATCCAGTTCTCTCATCCATTCCTCTCGAAAACTCACATAGGTGTGGACTGGAACAGCTTGACCCAAAAGAAGACGTAGTTTTGAGGGGGAGTGATAAGGCTGGCAAATAGCGCATTATCTTGTGGATGTTCAGATCCTGTGAATGATCAGCCCAAGAGTTTGTGTTAGAAGAGATAGCACCTCCGGGATATGTTGCCTTCCTGGGCACATGAAGAGCAATAGCCCTTAGACTTATACACTGCTTTGCGGTGCTTTACGATCCTCTCTAAGCGGTTTGACAGAATCAGCGTATTGCCCCCAGCAATCTGAGTCCTCGTTTAACTCAGAAGGATGGAAGGGCGAGTCAACCGGGAGCCTGATGAGAAGTGAACTGCTGGCAATGGGCAGAATTAGCCTGCAATGCTGCATTCTAAGCACTGGGCGGGGGAAGGAAGGAAGGAAGGAAGGAAGGAAGGAAGGAAGGAAGGAAGGAAGGAAGGAAGGAAGGAAGGAAGGAAGGAAGGAAGGATAAGAGAAGGAAGAAGCCAATGAAGGAATGCAGGGAGAAGGAAGGAAGGAAGGAAGGAAGGAAGGAAGGAAGGAAGGAAGGAAGGAAGGAAGGAAGGAAGGAAGGAAGGAAGGAAGAATAAGAGAAGGAAGAAGCCAATGAAGGAATGCAGGGAGAAGGAAGAAAGGAAGGAAGGAAGGAAGGAAGGAAGGAAGGAAGGAAGGAAGGAAGGAAGGAAGGAAGGAAGGAAGGAAGGAAGGAAGGAAGAATAAGAGAAGGAAGAAGCCAATGAAGGAAGAAGGAATGCAGGGAGAAGGAAGGAAGGGAGGGAGGGAGGAGGAGGGAGGAAGGAAGGAAGGAAGGAAGGAAGGAAGGAAGGAAGGAAGGAAGGAAGGAAGGAAGGAAGGAAGGAAGAATAAGAGAAGGAAGAAGCCAATGAAGGAATGCAGGAGAAGGAAGGAAGGAAGGAAGGAAGGAAGGAAGGAAGGAAGGAAGGAAGGAAGGAAGGAAGAATAAGAGAAGGAAGAAGCCAATGAAGGAAGAAGGAATGCAGGAGAAAGGAAGGAAGGGAGGGAGGGAGGGAGGGAGGAAGGAAGGAAGGAAGGAAGGAAGGAAGGAAGGAAGAATAAGAGAAGGAAGAAGCCAATGAAGGAAGGAAGGAAGAATAAGAGAAGGAAGAAGCCAATGAAGGAAGGAAGGAAGAATAAGAGAAGGAAGAAGCCAATGAAGGAAGAAGGAATGCAGGGAGAAGGAAGGAAGGAAGGGAGGGAGGGAGGGAGGGAGGAAGGAAGGTAGGATGGAAGGAAGGAAGGAAGGAAGAATAAGAGAAGGAAGAAGCCAATGAAGGAAGAAGGAATGCAGGGAGAAGGAAGGAAGGAAGGAAGGAAGGAAGGAAGGAAGGAAGGAAGGAAGGAAGGAAGGAATAGTAATAGCACTTATACTTGTGTACCATTTTACAGTGCTTTACAGCCTCTCCAAGCCATTTACAGAGTCAGCGTCTTCCCCCACCAAAATCTGGGTCCTTATTTAACTTGGTAGGATGGAAGGCTGAGCCAACTTTGTCCCATCATGATCGAACGCCTGGCTGTGGGCAGAGTTAACTTGCAATACTGCACTCTAATCACTGCCCCACCATGGCTCTTTATGAACCTCTCCATAAATTCAAGGAACCACCAAAAAGTCTCCCATCGACAGGGCAAGTCACTTGTGTAGAATAACAGAGAAAGTGTGTTAGAAGGGACCTTGGAGGTCTTCTAGGCCAATCGCCTGCTCAAGCAGGAGACTGTATAGTAAGGGGTACCCAAACTGAGCAACTTTAAAATAGGTGGACTTCAACTCCCAGAATTGCCTAGCCAGCCTAGATGAAGGTTCTTCTATATCAGTGTTTTTTCAACCTTTGCAACTTCAACTCTCAGAATTCCTTAGCCAGCAAATGTTTGATTGGTTGGTTGAGTGAGTGAGTGGATGAGTTGGTTAGGTGGTTGGTTGAGTGAGTTGGATGAGTTGGTTGGCTGAATTGAACAAGTTGGTTGATTGAGTTGAATGAGTTGGATGAGTTGGTTGGTTGAATTCAATGAGTTGGTTGGTTGGTTGGTTAAGTTGGATGAGTTGGTTGGTTGATTGGTTGAGTTCAATGAGTTGGTTGGTTGAGTGAGTTGAATGAATTGGATTAGTTGGTTGGTTGAATTCAGTGAGTTGGTTGGTTGGTTGAGTAAGTTGGATGAGTTGGTTGGTTGGTTGATTGAGTTCAATGAGTTGGTTGGTTGAGTGAGTTGAATGAATTGGATAAAGTGGCCAAGTTGAAGAAACTCTGCTGCAGAACGACAAGCAAACCTGAAGTCCACAAGTCTTAAATTTGCCAAGGTTGGACACTCCTGTCCTATACTATTCCGGAGAAATGGCTGTCCAATCTCTTCTTGAAAATCTTCAGTGATGGAGCAGCCACAAGTCCTGAAGGGGAAGCCATTCCACTGACCAATTGCTCTCAATGTCAGGAAATTCCTCCTTAATTCTAACAGAATAACAGAATTGGTAGGGACCTTGAAGGTCTTCTAGTCCAACCCCCTGCTCAGCCAGGACATCATATACCATTGTGGATAAATGGTTGTCCAAACTCTTCTTGGAAACCTTCAATGATGGAGCACAGAGAACTTCTGGAGACAAACCCTTCAACTGATTAATTGTTCTCACCGTCAGGAAAGTTATTTCCGGGCTGGTTCTCTAGAAATAGAGAGCAAACCTCATTCCCTTCATGCTGGCTGGGGAATTCTGGGAGTCGAAGCCATGATTCTCCATTTCATCCAATGCAGTTTGGTCCTTGTGGGGGCCCGTTCTTTCATCAGCCAAGGAGAACGGATGAACAAATACGATACAAAGAAAGAGGAAACAGACTGGCTCCAGAATGGAAGTTTTGCTTCGGACCACTTTAGATAAGAACAAAGTCTTGTGCAATCTGGAAATATTGGCCTGCCCATCAGGAAACATTTCACCAGAAATATTGGCACACCCATCAGCCCGTCAGGCTGTCAGCACAATGACAGCCAGAATCTCTCCTAAGAAGGAGAAGTCAATGAACTCTGGATCTGCAAGCAGGATCTCTCGGTCGCTTATTTTCCTCTTGTTGTTTTTAATCCTGGGGTGTCCGCAGAGGAGTCGGAAAGCCAAGATGGTGGCTACTGCCATGCAATTCAAACCCTGACCATTTTTGTCGTCCACTGTGACAGAATCTAAAAAAAAACGGTTGAGATTTGGAGGAGGTGATGGTGGTCACCATCTCCTCTCTGGACATCTCTGTGAGGACAAGGAAGGAAGGGAGGCTGGTGGGCTTAAGGGTCTTGTTTGGTGCTGCAATTGAAAATTCCCCCGCACAGTAGTTCTGATGGTCAAAAGTATAATATAATAGAATTCTTTATTGGCCAAGTAGAGACGTGATAGCAGTCGTCCAGTATTTGAGGATCTGCCACAGAGAAGAGGTGGTCAAGCTATTTTCCAAAACACCTGGACAAAGCCAGACAAGGAATAATGGATGGAAACTGAACAAGGAGAGATTAAACCTGGAAATAAGAAGAAACTTTCTGACAGTGAGAAACAATCAACCCGTGGAACAGAAGTTGCCTTCAGAAGTTGTGGTTGCTCCACCCCTGGAGACTTTCAAGAAGACACTGGATTGCCACCGGTCAGAAATGGTGTAGGGTCTCCTGCTTGGGCAGGGGGTTGGAGTCGATGACCTACAAGGTCCCTTCCACCTCTGTTCATCTGCAAAAAGATGTTTACTGTGCGTATGGACAAGGCCTGCAGACGTTCAAGCAATGAGCAGTGCATTTATATAAGGGTAATTGGACACACAAGGAATTGATCTTCGGTGCATAAAAAAATACATTCATCAAGAATCATAAGACGCAACACTTAGTGATAGTCATAGAACACTAACTAAGCAATCAAAACCATGCTAAGGAACAAAGTAAAACAATATAAATCATAAAGATACAAGCAACAAAGTTATAGTCGTAAGTAGAAAAGGAGATCGGTAATAGGAGGATGGGAAGAAGTAACACAGTAAATAGTTTGACAGCGTTGTGGGAATTAGTTGTTTAGCAAAGGGATGGCATTTGGGGGAAAAACTGTCCTTGAGTCTACTTGTTCTGGTGTGCAATGTTCTATTTAGTGTCGTTTTGAGGGTGTAAGTTGAAACAATTTATGTCCAGGATATGCATCCAGCCTGTTCTATTCCAAACTCTGTAAATCGAGCCCTTGTCAACGAACCTGAAAAGACACCGAGTTGAAAGAAATACGATCCAGATGGGTAACATCTGGACTTGGACCCATTTCCTTTCAATGTGGATCTCTGGCAAGGAAAGCTGCCCATTGCCCCGGATGAGCTCATGCCGAAACCTGCTCCCAATCGGAGTGGATCACGAGCCCAGATCCAAGTTTGAAGCGACAAGTAAACAGCCTCCTAACTCAAGCCCCAACACGTATCAGTTTGACTCGGGACCTCATTTCCCAAGAGCAGAACGCTAAACAAAGGCCTGTTGTTTTTGGCAAGCCACATCTGGGTCAGAACTCAGAAGCAAATCGAGAATCGACTTTCGGTCCACCCAAGAGGTAAACGTTACCTAGAATAACCGAATGACGGAAGAGGGATCTCGGCGGTTGGGTGCTTAACCGCCTGCCCAAGCAGGAGAGCTTATTCCGTTCTGGTCAAATGGCAGTCCAATCTCTTCTTGAAAGCCTCCAATGATGAAGCTCCCACAACTTCTGGTGGCAAAAAGTTCCACGGGTTGATTGCTTTCGCTATCAGAAAGTTTCTCCTTATTTCCAGGTTGAATCTCTCCTTGATCAGTTTCCATCCATTGTTCCTTGTCTGGCCTTCAGGATCTTTAGAAAATAGCTTGACCCCTTCCTCCTCCTCTCTGGGGCAGCCCCTCAAATATTGGAAGATGCTCTCCTGTCTCCTCTGGTCCTTCTCTTCCCTAGACTAGCCAGGCCCAGTTCCTCCAACCGTTCATCGTATGTTTGAGTCTCCAGTCCCCTCATCCTCCTGGTTGCTCTAGAGCCTCAACATCTTTTTTATATCATGGTGACAAAACCTGGATGGACCCAAATTGGATTTCTTCGACCCTCCATCACAAACGTTTTTGTGTTGACCGCAGACACTTCGAAAGAACATCCTGCAACCCTTGTGGCCAGGATTTGGCAGACAAAAAACGGAGGACTTTTGGGGGAGAGGTGGGTGGATCTGTCAGAGCAAAGCGTGCGCGCGCACACACACACACACACACACACACACCAAGCTCGGGAGCACCGTGGCGCACCTGAAATGTTAGAAGGCGATAAGGAAAGTGTACTTAGCAAATGCCGGAGAGGAATGCGGCGCAGCCTCAAACATGGTTTTAAAGCGAAGGCTGCTGTGAAAATGGTCCAAAAACAACAGCGTTGGGCGAGAGGAACTCCGCTTGGCGTGAGCTGCTGTTGGAAGACAGTGACAGATGCCCCAGGGAGATACGGTTGGCTCCTCGACAACGCCTAAATCTTGGCCCCCAGCGAGCCAAGATAAATTCCTCCTCCCCAAACAACCGATACCCGATTCTTCCGAGTATTTCCTGGTTCTCTGAAGGAGCCTCCAAGGCTTGTTCCTCCCTCTCTTGTCCCAGAAAACAATTCCGCTTAAGCAGCTCCTCTCTCTCCTTGACAAGCCAGCAAGGAAGGGAAAATAGAATAGAATAGAAAACAGGAATAGAATGGAATGGAATGGAATGGAATAGAATAGAATAGAATAGAATAGAGTAGAGTAGAGTAGAGTAGAGTAGAGTAGAGTAGAGTAGAATAGAATAGAATAGAATAGAATAGAATAGAATAGAATAGAATAGAATAGATAACAGGAATGGAATGGAATAGAATAGAATAGAATAGAATGGAATAGAAGGGAGTGGAGTGCAATGGAATGGCATAGAATTAGAATAGAATAGAATAGAATAGAAAAGAATAGAATAGAATAGAATAGAATAGGAATGGAATGGAATGGAATGGAATAGAATAGAATAGAATAGAATAGAATAGAATAGAATAGAATAGAATAGAATAGAATAGAATAGAATAGATAATAGGAATAGAATAGAATTAGAATAGAATAGAATAGAATAGAATAGAATAGAATAGAATAGAATAGAATAGAATAGAATAGAATAGATAATAGGAATGGAATGGAATAGAATAGAGTAGAGTAGAGTAGAGTAGAGTAGAATAGAATAGAATAGAATAGAATAGAATAGAATAGAATAGAATAGAATAGAATAGAATAGAATAGAATAGATAACAGGAATGGAATAGAATAGAATAGAATGGAATGGAATGGAATGGAATAGAATAGATAATAGGAATAGAATAGAATAGAATAGAATAGAATAGATAATAGGAATAGAATAGAATAGAATAGAATAGAATAGAATAGAATAGAATAGAATAGAATAGAATAGAATAACACAGTTGGGAGAGACCTTGGAGGTCTTCCAGTTCAACCCCCTGCTTAGGCAGGAAACCAGTGGTGGGATTCAGCCAGTTCGCACCACTTTGGGAGAACCGGTTCTTAACTTCCTGAGCAGTTTGGTGAACTGGTTGTTGGAAGAAATCATGAGGGCAGAGAACCGACTGTTCAATTATTTGAATCCCACCACTACAGGAAACCCTACACCACTTCAGACAATATCTTCCTAAAAACCTCCCGTGTTGGAGCATTCACAACTTCTAGAGGCAAGCCCTTCCGCTGGTTAACTGTTCTCCCTGTCAGAAAGTTTCTCCTTATTTCCAGGATGAATCTCTTTCCCTGTTCAGTTTCCATCCGTTATTCCTTGTCTGTCCTGCGGGTGCTTTAGAAAATAGCTTGACCCCGTTCCTCCTCCTCTCTGGGGCAGCCCCACAAATATCAGAAGATGCTCTCCTGTCTCCCCTGGTCCTTCTCTTCCCTAGACTAGCCAGGCCCAGGTCCTGCAACCGTTCATCGTACGTTTAACAGACGAAACAGCTTAAGCCCAAAGGCTGCTTCTGGAAAGTGGCCCGGAACCTGGTTATAACAGATAACAGATAATCAGAGTTGGAAGGGACCTTGGAGGTCATCGAGTCCAACCCCCAGCCCAAGCAGGAGACCCTACCCCATTCCTGACAGATGCCAGTCCAGTCTCTTCTGGAAAGCTTCCAAGCTCTCTCTTCACCAGACTAGCCATGCCCAGTTCCTACAACTGTAAGATGACTAGTCTCTAGTTTCTACTTCGTCACTTCTGCTCCCCGGGGCTTATGGGTTGGCCTTCACCGAGCAGATGGAGAAGACTAGAGTGGGAAGTCCATCCGATGGATCCCATCCAGTGGTGGGATTCAATTTTTTTTTTATTACCAGTTCTGTGGGGGTGGCTTGGTGGGCGTGGCATGGGAAGGATACACTGCAAAATCCCCATTCCCTCCCAGTCCCCATCCCGCTAACCTGCTTTCCAGCTCCGTTCTCCTGTGCAGGGCAACCAAAGGAGACCCAGCTGGGACTCAGTGGGAGGCAGAGAAGAGATGGGGTTGGCGGGGCCAGTCGGAGGTGGGATTGGCCGGTTCTCCAAACAACTCAAAATTTCCACTACCGGTTCTCCAGAACTGCTCAGAACCGGCTGAATTACCGCGTCTGATCCCATCATGCTGGTCACTGAGGATTTTAAAATATTGCAATTATGCTGAGAGAGGGGGAAAAAATCAAAACAACTCTTTCAGTAACTTGGAAAGCTATTATATTAAGCCAGCTTGTCCTTGAGAATCAGCCCATAATTTCTATTTCTTTTTAAATAGGAAATTACATCCAGCAGGCAGAACATATGGTGGATGCATCTTGCGAGTCCTGTTTATTTATTTTATTTATTTATTTATTTATTTTTGTTTTTGTCAATTGCTTACAAGATAATAGGTATAAGTAAAAAAACATAATTATGAATACATGGATACATATAAGAAAAATTTAAAAAATAAAAGAAACAATAGGACAGGGACGGTAGGCATGTTGGTGCGCTTATGCACGCCTCCTACAGGCCTCTTAGGAAAGGGGTGAGGTCAATAGTAGACAGTCTAAGGTTAAAGTTTTTGGGGTTTGGGGAAGAAACCACAGAGCCAGGTAGAGTATTCCAGACATTGACCACTCTGTTGCTGAAGTCCTATTTTCTGCAATCAAGTTTGGTGTAGTTTACCTTGAATTTGTATCTATTGTTTGCTCTTGAGTTGTTATGGTTGAAGCTGAAGTATTCATTGCCAGATAGGACATTGCAATGTATGATTTTATACACTATACTTAGATCGGACCGAAGGCGGCATAGTTGTAGGTTTACTAGGTCTAGAATTTCAAGTCTGGTAGCATAAGGTATTCTGCAACAAGTAGAGGAGTGGAGAACTCTTCTTGTGAAATATTTCTGGACTTTCTCAACTGTGCTAATATCAGATATGTAATGTGGGTTCCAGACTGATGAGCTGTATTGGAGCATTGGTCTAGCAAATGTTTTGTATGCTCTAGTTAGTTGTGTGATATTACCAGAGAAAAAGCTATGTAGGATTAGGTTAACAACTCTTAATGCCTTTTTGGCTATGTAGTTACAGTGGGCTCTAGCACTTAGATCATTTGAGATGAGTACTCCAAGATCCTTGACAAAGTTTGGATCATTTACAAGGTCTTGACTATTCAGCCTGTATTTTATTTTCTGTTTTTTTTTGCCAATATGTAAGACAGATCATTTATTTGTTGAGGTTTGAAGTTGCCATTTGTTTGACTATTCTGATACATAGTCAAGGTCTTTTTGAAGGGTAGCAGTATTGTCAGTGGTGTTGAACAGCTTTACATCGTCAGCGAAGAGAACGCAGTTGCTCTTGATATAATCACAGGGGTCATTTATGTAGAGTATGAAGAGAGTTGGTCCTAGAACACTGCCTTGGGGACACCACTGTTGACAGGTACAGAATTTGATAGACACTCCCAATTTTGACCATTTGCTGTCTGTCTGTTTGACAGGAATGCCTCTATCCAGTTATGCAGTAGTCCAGAGATACCATAAGATTTTAGTTTTAGGAGTAGTTTGTCATGTACCACTGAATCAAAGGCTTTACAGAAGTCTGTGTAGATTGCGTCCCATTGTTTTGCCCTGATTGAGTTGTGTAGTCCATGTATTTTTGCAGTGTAAGAGTTGCAGATTGCAGGATAGTTTTTTTCTGAAACCAAATTGTTTATTGGAGAGTAGGTTGTTTGTCTCTATGTGGAGGATGATGGATTGGTTAATAATTGATTCCATGACTTTACAGGTGACCCCAACTAGGCTGGGGTCTCCCTTTTTGAAGATGGGGATGACCGTGGCTTGTGACCATAGGTTAGGCAAGGAGCTGGTCCTGAAAGATTTTTCAAAGATTATGCTTAGAGGTTCGGCTATAGCAGTGGATAGCTTTTTAAAAGTAGGCACATATTCCGTCCGGTCCAATAGATAGAGATGGTTTTAGATTGCGTAGTGCTTTTTCAAGATTGTCTTCTGTAAAATTGATTTGTATTAGATCATTGTAGTTATCTGTGGTTTGGCTAGGAAATACTGGGCATGATCCATTGCTGTTTACAAATACTGAGCCAAAGAATGTGTTAAAGATGTTGGCTTTAATGGTGTCGTCATTAGCAATCTTTTCAGGGTGGGATGGACCTTGAGTCTTTAGTTTGTTGTCTACAAAATTGTAAAAGCATGGGTGGAATTGAAAGTCGTGAAGGTTTTCCTCTTGTTTAATGATAATTGGTGCATTCAGTCTTTATCTGGTGGCATAAATTTTTGTATATGGCTTTTGAAATTGGCAATGTGACCAGATTTTGTTTTTCCCGCCAAAGTGATCTCTTTTTGGATTGGAAGTTTCCTAATTGTTATGGGTAATCTGGTTTTCTGGTTTTTGGACTTTTTATTGGTACATATAGTTTGATGACTCTTTTGACTTCAAGTAAAAATATGTTGTAATGGTCTTCTACAGTATTGCATCCAGAGAATAGAAAGTGCCAATCAAGGGATGAGAGATTGTTGTTTATAAGATCATAGTTGCCTTTTTTGAAGTTATAATTGGGATTCCATCGTTATGATGATGCCATGCTGGCATGCTGGCTAGGAATTCTGGGAGTTGAAGTCCACAAGTCTTAAAGGGCAATAATTCCCCACATCTGTTTTAGGAGGTTGAAAAACATGGGAACAATTATATGGGGATATAAAATATTTATAATGAAAGTATTTTTGATGATGTAGAAACTTATTAAATTAGGCAAACTTTGGCTAGAAGTGAAATAAAGAAAATATGAGAGAGAGAGAGAGAAAGTCAATGTAAAAGAGGGTGAGAGAGAGAGAGAAAGAGATGGGGAGAGAGAGAGAAAGAGACAGAGAGACATAAAGAGGAAGAGAGAGAGAGAAAGAGAAAGGGAGGAGAGGAGAGAGAGAACGAATGAGAGGGGAGAGAGAGATGTGAAAGAGATGGGGAGAGAGAGAAAGTTGAGACAGAGAGAGATAAAGAGGAAGAGAGAGAGAGAGTGGAAAGAGAGAGTGAAAGAGAGAGAAAGGGAGAGAGAGAGACAAAGAATGAGAGGGTGAGAGAGAGAGAGAGAGTGAAAGAGAAAGGGAATGAGAGAGAGAGAGAACGAATGAGAGGGGAAAGAGACAGAGATAATAAAGAGATGAGGAGAGAGAGAGAGAAAGAGAGAGAGGAGAGAAACAATGAGAGGGGGAGAGGATAAAGAGAGAGAGAGAGAGAAAGAGAAAGGGAGGAGAGAGAGAGTGAACGAATGAGAGAGAGAGAGAGAGAGAAAGATAAAGAGATGGGGAGAGAGAGAAAGAGACAGAGAGACATAAAGAGGAAGAGAGAGAGAGTGAAAGAGAAAGGGAGGAGAGAGAGAGAACGAATGAGAGGGGAGAGAGAGAGATAAAGAGATGGGGAGAGAGAGAAAGAGACAGAGAGACATAAAGAGGAAGAGAGAGAGAGAGGAAAGAGAAAGGAGGAGAGAGAGAGAGAGAACGAATGAGAGGGGAGAGAGAGATAAAGAGATGGGGAGAGAGAGAAAGAGACAGAGAGACATAAAGAGGAAGAGAGAGAGAGAGTGAAAGAGAAAGGGAGGAGAGAGAGAGAACGAATGAGAGGGGAGAGAGAGATAAAGAGATGGGGAGAGAGAGAAAGAGACAGAGAGACATAAAGAGGAAGAGAGAGAGAGAGTGAAAGAGAGAAAGGAGGAGAGAGAGAGAGAAAGAATGAGAGGGTGAGAGAGAGAGAAAGAGAAAGGAAGAGAGAGAGAGAAACGAGATGAGAGGGGAAGAGAGAGATAAAGAGATGGGGAGAGAGAGAAAAGAGAGAGAGAGAGAGACATAAAGAGGAAGAGAGAGAGAGAGTGAAAGAGAAAGGAGGAGAGAGAGAGAACGAATGAGAGGGGAGAGAGAGATAAAGAGATGGGGAGAGAGAGAAAAGAGACAGAGAGACACAAAGAGGAAGAGAGAGAGAGAGGAAAGAGAAAGGAGGAGAGAGAGAGAATGAACGAATGAGAGGGGGAGAGAGAGAGATAAAGAGATGGGGAGAGAGAGAAAGAGACAGAGAGACATAAAGAGGAAGAGAGAGAGAGAGTGAAAGAGAAAGGGAGGAGAGAGAGAGAACGAATGAGAGGGGGAGAGAGAGATAAAGAGATGGGGAGAGAGAGAAAGAGACAGAGAGACATAAAGAGGAAGAGAGAGAGAGAGTGGAAAGAGAAAGGGAGGAGAGAGAGAGAACGAATGAGGGGGGAGAGAGAGATAAAGAGATGGGGAGAGAGAGAAAGAGACAGAGAGACATAAAGAGGAAGAGAGAGAGAGAGTGAAAGAGAAAGGGAGGAGAGAGAGAGAACGAATGAGAGGGGGAGAGAGAGATAAAGAGATGGGGAGAGAGAGAAAGAGACAGAGAGACATAAAGAGGAAGAGAGAGAGAGGAAAGAGAAAGGAGGAGAGAGAGAGAACGAATGAGAGGGGGAGAGAGAGATAAAGAGATGGGGAGAGAGAGAAAGAGACAGAGAGACATAAAGAGGAAGAGAGAGAGAGAGTGAAAGAGAAAGGGAGGAGAGAGAGAGAACGAAATGAGAGGGGGAGAGAGAGATAAAGAGATGGGGAGAGAGAGAAAGAGACAGAGAGACATAAAGAGGAAGAGAGAGAGAGTGAAAGAGAAAGGGAGGAGAGAGAGAAAGAATGAGAGGGTGAGAGAGAGAGAGAGATAAAGAGATGGGGAGAGAGAGAAAGAGACAGAGAGACATAAAGAGGAAGAGAGAGAGAGTGAAAGAGAAAGGAGGAGAGAGAGAGTGAAAGATGGGAGGGAGGGGAGGGAGAGAGGGAGGGAGGGAGGAGAGGCAGAATGAAAGAGGGGGAGAGAGAGAAAGAATGAGAGGGGGAGGACAGAGAGTGAAAGAAAGATAGAAAGAATGAGGGGAGAAAAAGAGAGAAAGAGAGAGAGGCGTGTTTACGTTCCCTTCTATCTCTCCACAGGATTTTCTGGTTTTTGCATCGGACGTGCGCTATGTATAGAAAAGGTGTGGAGGAGAAACAGAGGAAAAGAGGAGGAAATGGAGGAATATCATCCCCACTTCTGGTTCCACTGGCTTCGGCTTGGGGTTCTGCCGGAAATTCCCAGAAACAGCCCTTTTAACATGGAACTTATAATAAAGAGAAGGCATATTTAATCATTCATGTATTGACCGCAGCTAGAATCGTATTTGCACAAAATTGGAAAACGAAAAGATTCCATCAGATGAGAGTACGATCACCAAAACAGTGCAGAAATGAAAAGGCTAACATTTGGGATTAAAGGGAAGAAACGAAGTGAATATTATATGATAATGGGAATTGTTTTATTAACGGTTGGAGAGGTCAGGGTGGAATGTAAAAATTAGCTTGAATAGAAGAATAGAATCAAATCTGTTAAGACAGGGATTGTCATAATGAATTATTATGACAATCCCCATCTTAACCTATTTGATTCTATTCACAGGCTTAGTATTTTTCGCTAATTTTTACATTTCCATTTTTAGGGATATCAGGATTAAGTAAGAATAGAGTATCAAAGCTAAAGTAATGCATATGTATAAACAAACGGTAATTGTTATTGCACAAGATATTTGTACCGGTTAAAATGGAAGATGGATTGTTCGTAGAAAATAAAATAAAATAAATATTATTATATAAAAATCCCCATGGAATTTTCCCCCTCCCCAAAAACCTCCCTGCGTGGCCATTGCTACAATCTCTGGAAGGTTGATGGATGTTTTTAATCCCAGCCAGGCATCTCGGGGTTGGCGAAGGGAAGACTTCAACGGCCCTTCTCTTTCTTTCAGTATGGCAGAATATTAGTTTCTTCATTTCCTGCCGGGTCCCTTGGCCCAAAAAGGCTCAAGAATTCCCCGCTTGCAAGTAGAGGGAGACCCATTTGTTCAGAATGGTGTAGGGTCTGCTGCTTAGGTGGAGGAGTTGGACCGCAAGACTCTCCAACCTCCCTTCCAACTCTTCTTCTGTTCTGTTATTCCGTTATTCTTTCTATGATCAGGTGTATCAAACCCAAGGAAAGTTCGGAAGGGTCTAGGATCTCCTGCTGTGGGCAGGGGAGGTTGGACTAGACCAGTAGTCGCCAACCGGTGGGCCAGGGACCACTGGTGGTCCGCGAGAAAGTTTTGGTGATCCGCGGAGAAATGTCACACACACACAAAGCAATTAATCCAGGCTGCGCTGGAACACAAGGTTGCACTGCCTATGTGGCCTGCAGAAACGCAAAGCTTGTGTCACTTGCATTGCGCACAACATGAGGTAGTGAGGGGAGGGGGAAAGGGCAGAGGCGGGGGACTCGCCCCACTCACCCTACGCACCTGGCCTGGCCACTGGGCTGCTTCTTTCCGCTTCTTCCTTCTTCTGCTTTTGGCTGCACGCAAGGAAAGCAGCCGAAGTCTTTCTTCTCTCCCCAAACTCTGCCAGAAATGAGTCTTGGGACCCTGCAAGGCCTCCTGCTCCAAGAGGCTGCGCCACCACAAAAGACTGCTTTCTGGCGGAGTTTGGGGGAGAGAAAGAAAGACTTCTGCGGCTTCTGCTGCTTTCCTTGCATGAAGCCAAAAGTCTCTCCTCTCTCTCTCTCTCTCTCTCCTCCTGAGAACGGAGCTGGAGACGGTATCCTGCGATCCCAAATAAAGAACGATCGATCGGGAGGAAAACGGGGTGGGGGATTCTCCTGCAGACTTTTGGGGGAATTTTCCCAGGGTCTCTGCTGCTTTCTGAGGAGCAAGTCAGCAAGTCACCGTCAGTCAAGATTCATATTAGTGGTCCTTGGGATTTAAAATGATGAGTCTGGCGGTCCCTGAGGTCCAAAGGTTGGTGACCCCTGGACTAGATGACCTCCAAGGTCCCTTCCCCACCCTATGTTCTGTCCCGTGTTCTTCTTGAGTGTCATGTAACATGGACAATGGGACTTCTTGGGAGGCTGCGCTTGGAGGCGACCAGCAGAGGGAGCCAGAAAAGCAGTAAAGAACCAGCTCTGAAGGCCACGGCCAAATTAAGTCCCGGGGGTTTGAGATCAAGGCTGGGCCAACACCTCCGGTCCCTACCCAGGTGTCGAGCATGGAAACCAGGCTGATGGTCCCTGGCTCTGGATTGTCCCCAAAGGACATCAGGGAGGCAAGAGGTTTACTCAAGGAAAGGCAGGTCATCAGCCCCAGATCATTTGGGGCTTTCAAAGGTTCCCTTGGCCCAAAGTGAAAATGCTTGAAGGACATTCATTGGGGAAAGTGGGCGGGGGGTGAACCTGTTGGGGGAGAACAGGAGGAGGAAGATCTTGGCTCCTTTGAATTATTGGTAAAAAAAATAATAAATGCAGGATACCAATCCATCCATCCATCCGTCCATCAACAGATCCATTATTTCTTCAGTTAATTAAACCAGGGAAAATGAAAAAAATTAATTAATTTTGTTTAAAAAAAACTATTGTAATCAAATAAAGTAAAAGGCAGGATACAAAGATAATAAATAGTTTAAAATAAAATAAAATAAAATAAAATAAAATAAAATAAAATAAAATAAAATAAAATAAAATAAAATAAAATAATAAAATAATAAAATAAAATAAAATAAAATAAAATAAAATAAAATAAAATAAAATAAAATAAAATAAAATAATAAAATAAAATAAAATAATAAAATAAAATAAAATAAAATAAAATAAAATAGAGCTGGAAGGGACCTTGAGGTCTTCTAGTCCAACCCCCCGCCCAGGCAGGAGCCTCTCTACCATTTTAGACAAGTGACTGTCCAGTCTCTTCTTCAAAACCTCCAGTGTTGGAGCATCCACCGCTTCTGGTGGCAAGCTGTTCCACTGGTTCATTGTTCCCACTGTCAGGAAATTCCTCCTTAGTTCTAAGTTGCTTCTCTCCTCGGTTAGTTTCCACCCATTGCTTCTCGTCCTGACACTTTGGTGCTTTGGGGAGCAGCTTGACTGCCTCTTCTTTGGGGCAGCCCCTCAGGTCCTGGAAGACTGCTATCATGTCCCCCGTAGTCCTTCTTTTCATTAGACTGACACACGCGGCTCCTGCAACCGTTCTTCATACCTTTCAGTCTCCAAGCCTTTGACCATCTTCGTTTCTCTTCTCGGCACCTTTCCCAAAGTCTCAACCTCTTTATTTGTAATGTGGGGACTAAACTGGACACAGAATATCCAGGCGTGGCCTTAATCCCCGAGGCTTCTTCTGTTCTATCGCCTGGTTTCGCCCTTCTCCTCCCAGGAGTCCCCACACAGCCCATTTTGGATGCAGGTAAGGGCAGGGCACACGTGGAGTCTTGAGGAGGGCAAAAAACGGGCCACCAAGAAGTTTGGGAAGGCTGGGAATGGGCCCGTTTTCAGCTTCCAGAGAGCCCAGGGAGCCATTTTCTCCCTCTTGGAGGCTGGAGGAACAGGGAGAGCAAACCCCCCCCACCACCACCACCATGGTGCAGGAGACTGACTAGGCCACGCCCACCGTAGCCACACCCACCCAGCAACCGGGCAGAGAACCACTCGCTAAAATTGTTCAAGCCCTCTTTCCTTCTTTTGCTTCATCTTCCCTCTTTCCCTTCCTCCTTCCTCTCTCTTCTCGTGTGCTCCAATCCAAAAGGTGGAAGAACGTTTCTCCTTTCGCTTGCCGTTTGTTTTGCTAGACGCCTAGCAAGCTTAAACGGAGCCTCGCTTTTTTCGGCTGATGGTCTTCCTGCCACCCTCTGCCAGCTCCAAGCTCTATTTCCACTGGCAGAGGGCTGGCTGCAGAAGAACGCCGCAGCCTAAAAACGGGGCTGTTTCCTGGCCAGATCAAAGCCCCCCAGCCCCGCTCCAGTGGTGGGATTCATTTTTTTACTATCGGTTCTGTGGGCGTGGCTTGGTGGGTGTGGTGGACTTGGCATGGTGGGTGTGGCTTGTTGGGCATGGATGGTGGGTGTGGTGTGGCTTGGTGGGCGTGACAGGAGAAGGTTACTGCAAAATCCCCATTCCCTCCCCAACCCACTGACCTGCCTTCCAGCTCCGTTCTCCTGTGCAGGGCAACCAAAGGAGACCCAGCCAATCAGCTGGGACTCAATGGGAGGCAGAGAAGAGATGGGGGTTGGCGGGCCCAGTCAGAGCTGGCATTGGCCGGTTCTCCCAACTACTCAGAATTTCCGCTACCGGTTCTCAAGAACCGGTGCAAACCAGCTGAATCCCACCTCTGCCCTTCTCTCAAGTATGACTGTCAGCTTTGGAAGCCATATTGGGATCCGGCGCTGCCACATAGCCTGAGAAAGTGGGAGGCAGTGGATTCAACTGAGTAGCTCTAAGTAGATAAAATAAAATTCTTTTGGTAGTTCAAAGTCATTGAGTATGACGCAGAATGAAATAAGAATCTTACTTTGGACAGATCGGGATGGGGCCATGTGATGTGATGACAGCCAAGAGGGGGATAGATTTGTAGCTTTGAATATTGCAGGGCCCCCCGAAAACTTTTAGATTCGGGATTCCACAGATGTGCCAGTTTAATATCTTAGTAAAGCAATCTTTGAGAAGATGTTTGTCTCGAAGTTACTGGCTGGGAAGGAGGGTTTGCTGGAACGCTGACAGTGACCCGGCCATCTTGGTGGGAGTTGAATGTCAGGCTGACGGAAGAAGGAATGAATTTAAAATTTTCTATGGAAACTGAATGTTTTTAAAGGTATCAGTGATGGGCCATCTGCTAAGATAAAGCCAAGTCATGGCACACACTTCAAAGCAAACCAGGAAGCCTGTAATTGTGGAGTCGGTCTGGCAAGAACAAAGAATGCTTATCCACAGGGATCTGCATGTGTAAATCTTGTAAGAATCCTGGCTAATTGGAAAGCTGATAAAAGTAATTCCAGTTAGCCAACTTGCGGACCTCAGCTAACAGTTAGGGCTCGAGATGGCCTGCAGCGAATCAAATGTCTATTAGGTAACTCCTAGGGCATTCGTTAGCCAAGACTTGGGAACAGGGACAGCTAGAGACCAATAGAACAAACTGTAGAACTATTACTAAAACGTTTACTCGATGATACGTCTTATTATCTCGCTTGGTCCCACCTTGTCCCTTAGTGAAAATGTATAAAGCTTGCTCAATCCTTCGTTCTTGGCGCTTTGGCATTTTGGCCAGGTGCCCTTTTCCTTGGAGGACCCCAATAAAAAGCCATCAGAAAGTCAACCGTACAAAAAATAGCAGACTGTGCTGACGTGGACAGTCTCACACTTAAAATGAGAGAGAAAGAAGAATCAGAAAGCTACTGGATTTGGCATAGAACAGGGGTTCCCAACCTGGGGGTGCGAGACGATATTCCAGGGGGTGCGAGGAAAGTCCGGGTAAATAATAGGATATTGGCTCTATGTTGGCATTTTTATTTATTATGCAATGGATTAACTTGGTTTTCATTTTAGAGTTAAGCGTCGTTATTTAGTGGCCGTCACATACGTAGCTGAAAAGATTCAATCCTACCGTAGATTTAACGCGTTCAGTAGGTCCTAAAGTCTAAATTTCAGGGGGTGCGAGGTTCGAGTGAAATTTCTTTAGGGGTGCGGGACGAAGAAAAAGGTTGGGAACCACTGGCATAGATGGTCCATGTGGCTAGAAAAAGAGAGATAAGAATTAGAAAAAAAAGATTAAATAAGAATACTCAAGGAAGTGATACAGAAGGTATAATAGGATAGACAGAAAGATCAAAGACGTACAATAATCAGTCTAATATACGTATTAAGGATAGGTATGAATCGATGTTAAAGTATAAGACAATGTTATATGTGGGTGTCAGTGCTGTTGAGAAAGTAATTAAGGTTTGTAGTGGTGGAAAATAATAATAATGTATCGGGGGAAAAAAAGGCCATCAGAAAACCTGCACATCGTGCCTGGCCTCTATCATTGGCCTTGTCCCTCGGCTCAGACCCAAATTGGGGACAACCTTGGCAGGAAAGGCAGGGCATCATAATAATCAGGACTAGAGATCTCAGAGAGGAGAAACTAAGCAGGAATGTGAGAAGGACCTTGGGAGGCAGGAGGAGGAGGAAGAAGAAGAAGAAGAAGGGAGCCAAGGCATGGGTGGAATCAAAGGAATGTGAACGGAAAGCAAGAATGAGGGTGGGGAGTGTAAATGTGACCCAGAAGGGACCCTCCCTAAGCTCTCTGGAAAGTCAGGGCATGGGGGAGGGATCCACTCTCGGGCTTGCCCAGTTCCGTGAGGGTAACGTTCAGGTATGTTAGCGCTCGGGGTTTGGGCTTCCTCTCTGGATAACCACGAAGGGCTGCAGCTCTGCTCGGGAGGAAAATCAAACCAACTAGGCCGGTGGTTTCCCCACAAACACCCCCAACGAACCCTTCCTGTCGTGTGGGGTCCTTGGGGATCCCTGAACCTGGTGGCCCTCTTGCCGACGCTTCGCAAGCCGCCTCTTGTCACTGAGGCAGGAGGCCCCTGTCTATGAACAGAGGGGAAACCCGGCTCCCTCCTACACGGAAGATGTTATTGATTATTTACAAAGTCTGTGCTACTGATAGTAAATGAACTTCTCGTCACTCCTCATCACCCATCCCCCTCCCACTTAGGACTGTATGACTGTAACTTTGTGGCTTGTATCCTAACGATTTACATTGACTGCTTCCTAGTATGATTTGATTGCTTATTGTACCCTGTGACTATTATTAAGTGTTGGACGTGATGATTCTGGACTCTTGACAAATGTCTCTTTTCTTTTATGTACACTGAGAGCATTTGCACCAAGACAAATTCCTTGTGTGTCCAATCAGACTTGGCCAATAAAAGAATTCTATTCTATTCCTATTATCTATTCTATTCTATTCTATTCTATTCTATTCTATTCTATTCTATTCTATTCTATTCTATCCTATCCTATCCTATCCTATCCTATTCTATTCCTTATTCATTCCATTCCATATTTTCTATTCTATTCTATTCTATTCTATTCTATTCTATTCTATTCTATTCTATTCTATTCTATTCTATTCCTTATTCATTCTGTTCTGTTCTATTCCTTATTCATTCCATTCCATATATTCTATTCTATTCTATTCTATTCTACTCTACTCTACTCTACTCTACTCTACTCTACTCTACTCTACTCTATTCTATTCTATTCTATTCTATTCTATTCTATTCTATTCTCCGTTCTCCGTTCTCCGTTCTCCGTTCTCCATTCGCTTCCCTTCCCTTCTCTATTCTCCATTCTCTGTTCTCTCCCTTCCCTTCTCTATTCTTCGTTCTCCATTCTCCATCCTCCGTTCTCCATTCTCTTCCCTTCCCTTCCCATTCTAATTCCATTCCATTCCAGGAGAGAAGCAACCGGGAACTAAGAAGAAACTTCCTTACTGTGAGGACAGTTAATCAGCAGAACAGTTTCCCTCCAGAAGTTGTGGATGCGCCATCACCGGAGATGGTTTAAGGAAAGACCGGACAACTGTTTTTCCCAAAAGGGTTTAGGGCCTCCTGCTTGAGCAGAGGGTTGGACTAGAGGACCTCCCAGGTCCCTTCAAATTTCTTAGCAGTGGAATGGCTTTCTTCCATGTTGGAGCGGTGGATGCTCCAACACTGGAGGATTTTCAAGAAGAGACTGGAGGGCTGTTTGTCTGGTATGGTCTAGGATCTCCTGCTCAAGCGGGGGTTAGACTAGAAGACCTCCCAGGTCCCTTCCAAGCCTGTTATTCTGTGTTGACCTCCCCTTCGCAAGAGACGAGGTTTCCGTAGAACATGTCAGAGCAGGAAACTCTTCAGATGGGAAGCTTATTCAGCGCCCTGAAATCTTGCCAAACCACAGGAAATCTTTCGCCTTTCTCGGGAAAATGCTGGTGAGCAAAATTCCATAGAAAATGCAAACACAAAAAACTCCCCCAAAAAGGCTACAGGTCTGCCAAGTAGATAGAACATAAATTCTTTGGAATCCCAAGTTATGGGTTTGTTCTCCAGAAGACCCCGAGTCCCCTTTTCCTCGAACTCGGGCTTTTCCGCCATCTCCAAGTTGGACCTTCCTTTCCGTTCCTTGGGCAGAAAACCTGGTCGCCATCTCCTGTAGACCAGAGACGGCTGTGCGGAAAAGCACGGAGGCTTCTTTGATAAAGGAGCATATTTGTAGCTCACGGGTTGAAGCACTGATGATGCTCCCTGGTTTTCTTGCAGACGTTTCATGACCCACTAGGGATCATCACCAGTGCTAGAAGAAGGGGGTTTGGAGGGAGGAAGAGGAGGAGGAGGAGGAGGAGGAGGAGGAGGAGGAGGAGGAGGAGGAGGAGGAGGAGGAGGAGGAGGAGGAGGAGGAGGAGGAGGAGGAGGAGGAGGAGAATGACCATGAGGTCCTTGGTGCTCTCTGAGTTGGGTGGTTTTCTTGTAGACATTTCATGACCCAACTAGGGATCATCACCAGTGCTAGAAGAAGTGAGTATGGAGAGAGGAAGAGGAGGAGGAGGAGGAGGAGGAGGAGGAGAATGACCGTGAGGTCCTTGGTGCTCTCTGAGCTGGGTGGTTTTCTTGTAGACATTTCATGACCCAACTAGGGATCATCACCAGTGCTAGAAGAAGGGGTATGGAGAGAGGAAGAGGAGGAGGAGGAGGAGGAGGAGGAGGAGAATGACCGTGAGGTCCTTGGTGCTCTCTGAGCTGGGTGGTTTTCTTGTAGACATTTCATGACCCAACTAGGGATCATCACCAGTGCTAGAAGAAGGGGGTATGGAGAGAGGAAGAGGAGGAGGAGGAGGAGGAGGAGGAAGAGGAGGAAGAGGAGGAGGAGAGGAGGAGGAGGAGGAGGAAGAGGAGGAGGAGGAGAGGAGGAGGAGGAGGAAGAAGAGGAGGAGGAGGAGGAAGAAGAGGAGGAGGAGGAGGAGGAGGAGGAGGAGGAGGAGGAGGAGGAGGAGGAGGAGGAGGAGGAGGAGGAGGAGGAGGAGGAGGAGGAGGAGGAGAATGACCATGAGGTCCTTGGTGCTCTCTGAGCTGGGTGGTTTTCTTGCAGACATTTCATGACCCAACTAGGGAACATCATCAATGCTACAGTGGAATGGGAAGGAAGGAGGAGGAGGAGAACTTGATGCTCTCTGAGCTTGATGTTTTCTTGTTGCAGCACTGATGATGTTACCTAGTTTGGGTCATAAAATGTCTGCAAGAAAACAACCAAGTTCACAGAGCATCAAGGACCCCAAATTCTCCTCCTCCCTCCCTCCCTTTCTCTCCTCCCCTTCCTCCTCATCTTCTTCTTCCTCCTCCTTTCTTTCCTCCTTCTGCTCTTCTTCACCCCCTCCCTTCTAGCACTGCCAAAATTCCCTAGTTGGGTCAAGAAACATCTGTAAGGAAACAGCCAAGCTTAGAGAACATCCAGGACCCCATAGTTTTTTTCCTTCCTTCCTTCCTTCCTTCCTTCCTTCCTAAGGTTGACTCAACCTTCCCTCCTTCCGAGGTGGGTAAAATGAGGACCCAGATTGTTGGGGGCAGAGGCTGACTCTATAAACTGATTAGAGAGGTTCTTCCTTCCTTCCTTCCTTCCTTTCCTTCCTTCCTTCCTTCCTTCCTTCCTTCCTTCCTTCCTTCCTTCCTTCCTTCCTTCCCTTTCCCTTCCTTCCTTCCTTCCTTTCCCTTTCCTTCCTTCCTCCCTCCCTCCTCTCCTCCCTCCCCCTTCCCCACTCCTCCTCCTCCCATTTCTCAATTATTCCTCCTCCTCTCTCTCCTTCTGCTCCTCTTCACCCCACTCCCTCCTAACCCTGATGATGTTCCCCAGTTGGGTCATGAAACGCCTGCCAGAAAGCCACCCAGCTCCGAGATCATATCCTCACTTCAACCCTGAGCTAACAAAAATCCTCCTTTATGGGCAGCACATCGGGTACCAAGCACCAAACACTTCCGAAAGCCATATGCACGTAGGGAAAAACATTGTGCACGCGGACACGCTTCTGCCCACTAACGCCTGCGACGTTCCCTCGTTTGCTTCATGAAACGTCTGGAAGAAAACCACGCAGGTCAGAGAGCCCCAAGGACTCTGCCCATTTGGGGTCCTGGCCTCTCCATGGCTCTTGTTCAGGATGCACGCATCGAACCATTTGTAGCCCGGGAGGCTGACTGGCAGAGATGGAGAGCCGTGAATTATTCCAGCTGCAAGCACATGAATGCCGAGAAAGCAAGATTGATAATGTTTTCCACCCCTCCCTCATTCAGGGATTAATAGACCGGTTTTACAGAGAAACATCAATTCTTTCAGAATCTGGAGGCTTCGGTGTGGGTTTGGTTTTGGTTTTGTTGTATTTTTTATTTTTTTTTAGCACAAAAACCGTCCTCTATCCATGCCAATCTTTTTCCCCCTTCCTACTGGAGCTAAATTATTTTGGAAAGCAACTGCCAAGACAGATGGAATGAAATTGACTTGATTTATTTATGGGGTGACTGAGGAATTAAAATACTGCTCTCCGTTAAGGGGTGAAAAAAAATAAAAATAAGAGCCAGTTTCCCCGGCGAGGCTTCAGTTTAGAGCTGGCAGGCAGGCTGGGTCCCAATCCCAGGCCTGTGCTTGGAGAGGGCCTCTCGCACGCTTGCAGGCATCCCGCGTCGTCGCTCCAGCTGAACTCACGGACATTCCTGGCCTGGCTGAAAGCTGCTGATCTGGGGCTCAGGAGAACCGACGTGTTGGAAGGACGTGGCCTGCAACACCAGCCAAATACGTTTAGGCATCCAGTTCTCTCATCCATTCCTCTCGAAAACTCACATAGGTGTGGACTGGAACAGCTTGACCAGAAAGAAGACATAGTTTTGGGGGGAAGTGATAAGGCTGGCAAATAGCGCATTATCTTGTGGATGTTCAGATCCTGTGAATGATCAGCCCAAGAGTTTGTGTTAGAAGAGATAGCACCTCCGGGATATGTTGCCTTCCTGGGCACATGAAGAGCAATAGCACTTATACACTGCTTTGCGATGCTTTACGATCCTCTCTAAGCGGTTTGACAGAATCAGCGTATTGCCCCCAACAATCTGAGTCCTCGTTTAACTCAGAAGGATGGAAGGGTGAGTCAACCTGGAGCCTGGTGAGAATTGAACTGCTGGCAGTGGGCAGAATTAGCCTGCAATGCTGCGTTCTAAGCACTGGGGGAAGGAAGGAAGGAAGGAAGGAAGGAAGGAAGGAAGGAAGGAAGGAAGAATAAGAGAAGGAAGAAGCCAATGAAGGAAGAAGGAAGGAAGGAAGGAAGGAAGGAAGGAAGGAAGGAAGGAAGGAAGGAAGGAAGGAAGGAAGGAAGGAAGGAAGGAAGGAAGGAAGAATAAGAGAAGGAAGAAACCAATGAAGGAAGAAGGAATGCAGGGAGAAGGAAGGAAGGAAGGAAGGAAGGAAGGAAGGAAGGAAGGAAGGAAGGAAGGAAGGAAGGAAGGAAGGATAAGAGAAGGAAGAAGCCAATGAAGGAAGAAGGAAGAAGGAAGGAAGGAAGGAAGGAAGGAAGGAAGGAAGGAAGGAAGGAAGGAAGGAAGGAAGAATAAGAGAAGGAAGAAGGAAGGAAGGAAGGAAGGAAGGAAGGAAGGAAGGAAGGAAGGAAGAATAAGAGAAGGAAGAAGCCAATGAAGGAAGAAGGAAGGAAGGAAGGAAGGAAGGAAGGAAGGAAGGAAGGAAGGATAAGAGAAGGAAGAAGCCAATGAAGGAAGAAGGAAGAAGGAAGGAAGGAAGGAAGGAAGGAAGGAAGGAAGGAAGGAAGGAAGGAAGGAAGAATAAGAGAAGGAAGAAGCCAATTAAGGAAGAAGGAAGGAAGGAAGGAAGGAAGGAAGGAAGGAAGGAAGGAAGGAAGGAAGGAAGAATAAGAGAAGGAAGAAGCCAATGAAGGAAGAAGGAATGCAGGGAGAAGGAAGGAAGGAAGGAAGGAAGGAAGGAAGGAAGGAAGGAAGGAAGGAAGGAAGAATAAGAGAAGGAAGAAGCCAATGAAGGAAGAAGGAAGGAAGGAAGGAAGGAAGGAAGGAAGGAAGGAAGGAAGGAAGGAAGGAAGGAAGGAAGAATAAGAGAAGGAAGAAACCAATGAAGGAAGAAGGAATGCAGGAGAAGGAAGGAAGGAAGGAAGGAAGGAAGGAAGGAAGGATAAGAGAAGGAAGAAGCCAATGAAGGAAGAAGGAAGAAGGAAGGAAGGAAGGAAGGAAGGAAGGAAGGAAGGAAGGAAGGAAGGAAGGAAGGAAGAATAAGAGAAGGAAGAAGGAAGGAAGGAAGGAAGGAAGGAAGGAAGGAAGGAAGGAAGGAAGGAAGGAAGGAAGGAAGGAAGGAAGGAAGGAAGGAAGAATAAGAGAAGGAAGAAGCCAATGAAGGAAGAAGGAAGGAAGGAAGGAAGGAAGGAAGGAAGGAAGGAAGGAAGGAAGGAAGGAAGGAAGGAAGGAAGGATAAGAGAAGGAAGAAGCCAATGAAGGAAGAAGGAAGAAGGAAGGAAGGAAGGAAGGAAGGAAGGAAGGAAGGAAGGAAGAATAAGAGAAGGAAGAAGCCAATTAAGGAAGAAGGAAGGAAGGAAGGAAGGAAGGAAGGAAGGAAGGAAGGAAGGAAGGAAGGAAGGAAGGAAGGAAGAAGGAAGGAAGAATAAGAGAAGGAAGAAGCCAATGAAGGAAGAAGGAATGCAGGGAGAAGGAAGGAAGGAAGGAAGGAAGGAAGGAAGGAAGGAAGGAAGGAAGGAAGGAAGGAAGGAATAGCAATAGCACTTATGTACCATACATAAGTACCACTTGTGTACCATTTTACAGTGCTTTACAGCCCTCTCTAAGCCATTTACGGAGTCAGCGTCTTCCCCCCACCAAAATCTGGGTCCTTATTTAACTTGGAAAGATGACTGAGCCAACTTTGTCCCATCATGATCGAACGCCTGGCTTTGGGCAGAGTTAACTTGCAATACTGCACTCTAATCACTGCCCCACCGTGGCTCTTTATGAACCTCTCCATGTATTCAAGGAACCACCAAGAAGTCTCCCATCAACAGGGCAAGTCACTTGTGTAGAATAACAGAGAAAGTGTGTTAGAAGGGACCTTGGAGGTCTTCTAGGCCAATCGCCTGCTCAAGCAGGAGACTCTATAGTAAGGGGTACCCAAAATGAGCAACTTTAAAATAGGTGGACTTCAACTCCCAGAATTGCCTAGCCAGCCTAGATGAAGGTTCTTCTATAACAGTGTTTTTCAACCTTCGCAACTTCCTCTCTCAGAATTCCTTAGTCAGCAAATGTTTGATTGGTTGGTTGAGTGAGTGAGTGAAGTGGATGAGTTGGTTGGCTGAATTGAACAAGTTGGTTGAGTGAGTTGAATGAGTTGGATGAGTTGGTTGGTTGAATTCAATGAGTTGGTTGGGTGGTTGGTTAAGTTGGATGAGTTGGTTGGTTGAGTGAGTTGAATGAATTGGATTAGTTGGTTGGTTGAGTTCAATGAGTTGGTTGGTTGATTGAGTTGAATGAGTTGGATGAGTTGGTTGGTTGAATTCAGTGAGTTGGTTGGTTGGTTGAGTAAGTTGGATGAGTTGGTTGGTTGGTTGATTGAGTTCAATGAGTTGGTTGGTTGAGTGAGTTGAATGAATTGGATAAAGTGGCCAAGTTGAACAAACTCTGTTGCAGAACGACAAACAAACCTGAAGTCCACAAGTCTTAAATTTGCTAAGGTTGGACACTCCTGTCCTATACTATTCCGGAGAAATGGCTGTCCAATCTCTTCTTGAAAATCTTCAGTGATGGAGCAGCCACAAGTCCTGAAGGGGAAGCCATTTCACTGACCAATTGCTCTCAATGTCAGGAATTTCCTCCTTAATTCTAACAGAATAACAGAATTGGTAGGGACCTTGAAGGTCTTCTAGTCCAACCCCCTGCTCAGGCAGGACATCATATACCATTGTGGATAAATGGTTGTCCAAACTCTTCTTGGAAACCTTCAATGATGGAGCACAGAGAACTTCTGGAGACAAACCCTTCAACTGATTAATTGTTCTCCCCATCAGGAAAGTTATTTCCGGGCTGGTTCTCTAGAAATAGAGAGAAAACCTCATTCCCTTCATGCTGGCTGGGGAATTCTGGGAGTCGAAGCCATGATTCTCCATTTCATCCAGGGCAGTTTGGTCCTTGCGGGGGCCCGTTCTTTCATCAGCCAAGGAGAACGGATGAACAAATACGATACAAAGAAAGAGGAAACAGACTGGCTCCAGAATGGAAGTTTTGCTTCGGACCACTTCAGATAAGAACAAAGTCTTGTGCAATCCGGAAATATTGGCCTGCCCATCAGGAAACATTTCACCAGAAATATTGGCACACCCATCAGCCCGTCAGGCTGTCAGCACAATGACAGCCAGAATCTCTCCTAAGAAGGAGAAGTCAATGAACTCTGGATCTGCAAGCAGGATCTCTCGGTCGCTTATTTTCCTCTTGTTGTTTTTAATCCTGGGGTGTCCGCAGAGGATTCGGAAAGCCAAGATGGTGGCTACTGCCATGCAATTCAAACCCTGACCATTTTTGTCGTCCACTGTGACAGAATCTAAAAAAAAATGGTTGAGATTTGGAGGAGGTGATGGTGGTCACCATCTCCTCTCTGGACATCTCTGTGAGGACAAGGAAGGAAGGGAGGCTGGTGGGCTTAAGGGTCTTGTTTGGTGCTGCAATTGAAAATTCCCCCGCACAGTAGTTCTGATGGTCAAAAGTATAATATAATAGAATTCTTTATTGGCCAAGTAGAGACGTGATAGCAGTCGTCCAGTATTTGAGGATCTGCCACAGAGAAGAGGTGGTCAATCTATTTTCCAAGACACCCGGACAAAGCCAGACAAGGAAGAATGGATGGAAACTGATCAAGGTGAGATTCAACCTGGAAATAAGGAAGAATTTCCTGACAGTGAGAAACAATCAACCCATGGAACAGAAGTTGCCTTCAGAAGTTGTGGTTGCTCCATCACTGGAGACTTTCAAGAAGACACTGGATTGCCACCTGTCAGAAATGGTGTAGGGTCTCCTGCTTGGGCAGAAGGGGGTTGAATAGATGACCTACAAGGTCCCTTCCACCTCTGTTCATCTGCAAAAAGATGTTTACTGTGCGTATGGACGAGGCCTTCAGACGTTCAAGCAATGAGCAGTGCATTTATATAAGGGTAATTGGACACACAAGGAATTTGTCTTTGGTGCATAAAAAAATACATTCATCAAGAATCATAAGACGCAACACTTAGTGATAGTCATAGAACACTAACTAAGCAATCAAAACCATGCTAAGAAACAAAGTAAAACAATATAAATCATAAAGTTACAAGCAACAAAGTTATAGTCGTAAGTAGAAAAGGAGATCGGTAATAGGAGGGATGGAAAGAAGAATAGTAACACAGTAAATAGTTTGACAGCGTTGTGGGAATTAGTTGTTTAGCAAAGGGATGGCATTTGGGGGGGAAAACTGTCCTTGTGTCTACTTGTTCTGGTGTGCAATGTTCTATTTAGTGTCGTTTTGAGGGTGTAAGTTGAAACAATTTATGTCCAGGATATGCATCCAGCCTGTTCTGTAAATCGAGCCCTTGTCAATGAACCTGAAAAGACACTGAGTTGAAAGAAATAAGATCCAGATGGGTAACATCTGGACTTGGACCCGTTTTCTTTCAATGTGGATCTCTGGCAAGGAAAGCTGCCCATTGCCCCAGATGAGCTCATGCCGAAACCTGCTCCCAATCGGAGTGGATCACGAGCCCGGATCCAAGTTTGAAGCGACAAGTAAACAGCCTCCTTAACTCAAGCCCCAGCACGCATCAGTTTGACTCGGGACCTCATTTCCAAAGAGCAGAACGCTAAACAAAGGCCTGTTGTTTTTGGCAAGCCACATCTGGGTCAGAACTCAGAAGCAAATCGAGAATCGACTTTCGGTCCACCCAAGAGGTAAACGTTACCTAGAATAACCGAATGACGGAAGAGGGATCTCGGCGGTTGGGTGCTTAACCGCCTGCCCAAGCAGGAGAGCTTATTCCGTTCTGGTCAAATGGCAGTCCAATCTCTTCTTGAAAGCCTCCAGTGATGAAGCTCCCACAACTTCTGAAGGCAACTTCTGTTCCATAGGTTGATTGTTCTGTCAGAAAGTTTTTCCTTATTTCCAGGTTGAATTTCTCTCCATGTTCAGTTTCCATCCATTCTTCCTTGTCTGGCCTTTAGGTGCTTTGGAGAATAACTTGACCCACTTCCTCCTCCTCTCTATGGCAGCCCCTCCAATATTAGAAGATGCTCTCCTGTCTCCCCTGGTCCTCCTCTTCCCTAGACTAGCCAGGCCCAGTTCCTGCAACCGTTCATCGTATGTTTGAGTCTCCAGTCCCCTCATCCTCCTGGTTGCTCTAGAGCCTCATCATCTTTTTTATATCATGGTGACAAAACCTGGATGGACCCAAATTGGATTTCTTCGACCCTCCATCACAAACGTTTTTGTGTTGACCACGGACACTTCGAAAGAACATCCTGCAACCCTTGTGGCCAGGATTTGGCAGACAAAAAACGGAAGACTTTTTGGGGGAGAGGTGGGTGGATCTGTCAGAGCAAAGCGTGCGCACACACACACACCCCAAGCTCAGGAGCATCGTGGCGCACCTGAGATGTCAGAAGGCGATAAGGAAAGTGTACCTAGCAAATGCCGGAGAGGAATGCGGCGCAGCCTCAAACATGGCTTTAAAGCGAAAGCTGCTGTGAAAATGGTCCAAAAACAACAGCGTTGGGCGAGAGGAACTCCGCTTGGCGTGAGCTGCTGTTGGAAGACAGTGACAGATGCCCCAGGGAGATACGGTTGGCTCCTCGACAACGCCTAAATCTTGGCCCCCAGCGAGCCAAGATAAATTCCTCCTCCCCAAACAACCGATACCCGATTCTTCAGAGTATTTCCTTGTTCTCTGAAGGAGCCTCCAAGGCGGCTTGTTCCTCCCTCTCTTGCCCCAGAAAACAATTCCGCTTGGCAGCTCCTCTCTCTCCTTGACAAGCCAGCAAGGAAGGGAAAACAGAATGGAATAGAAAACAGGAATAGAATGGAATGGAATAGAATGGAATGGAATGGAATAGAATAGAATAGAATAGAATAGAATAGAATAGAATAGAATAGAATAGAATAGAATAGAATAGAATAGAATAGAGAATAACAGGAATGGAATGGAATGGAATAGAATAGAATAGAATAGAATAGAATAGAATAGAATAGAATAGAATAGAATAGATAATAGGAATGGAATAGAATAGAATAGAATAGAATAGAATAGAATAGAATAGAATAGAATAGAATAGATAATAGGAATGGAATGGAATGGAATGGAATAGAATAGAATAGAATAGAATAGAATAGAATAGAATAGAATAGAATAGAATAGAATAGAATAGAATAGAATAGAATAGATAATAGGAATGGAATAGAATCGAATAGAATAGAATGGAATAGATAATAGGAATAGAATGGAATAGATAATAGGAATGGAATGGAATAGAATAGAATAGAATAGAATAGATAATAGGAATAGAATAGAATAGAATAGAATAGAATAGAATAGAATAGAATAGAATAGAATAGAATAGATAACAGGAATGGAATGGATTGGAATAGAATAGAATAGAATAGAATAGAATAGAATAGAATAGAATAGAATAGAATAGAATAGATAATAGGAATGGAATGGAATGGAATAGACTGGAATAGAATCGAATAGAATAGAATAGAATAGAATAGAATAGAATAGAATAGAATAGAATAGAATAGAATAGAATAGAATAGATAATAGGAATGGAATAGAATCTAATAGAATAGAATGGAATAGATAATAGGAATAGAATGGAATAGATAATAGGAATGGAATGGAATAGAATAGAATAGAATAGAATAGAATAGAATAGAATAGAATAGAATAGAATAGAATAGATAATAGGAATGGAATAGAATAGAATAGAATAGAATAGAATAGAATAGAATAGAATAGAATAGAATAGATAATAGGAATAGAATGGAATAGATAATAGGAATGGAATGGAATAGACTGGAATAGAATAGAATAGAACAGAACAGAATAGAATAGAAATAGAATAACACAGTTGGAAGGGACCTTGGAGGTCTTCTAGTCCAACCCCCTGCTTAGGCAGGAAACCAGTGGTGGGATTCAGCCAGTATGCACCACTTCGGGAGAACCGGTTCTTAACTTTCTGACCAGTTTGGTGAACTGGTTGTTGGAAGAAATCCTTAGGGCAGAGAACCGACTGTTAAATTATTTGAATCCCACCACTACAGGAAACCCTACACCACTTCAGACAATATCTTCCTAAAAACCTCCCATGTTGGAGCATTCACAACTTCTAGAGGCAAGCCCTTCTGCTGGTTAACTGTCCTCCCTGTCAGAAAGTTTCTCCTTATTTCCAGGTTGAATCTCTCCTGGATCAGTTTCCATCCATTATTCCTTGCCTGGCCTTCAGGGGCTTTAGGAAATAGCTTGACCCCCTTCCTCCTCCTCTCTGGGGCAGCCCCTCAAATATTGGAAGATGCTCTCCTGTCTCCCCTGGTCCTTCTCTTCCCTAGACTAGCCAGGCCCAGTTCTTGTAACTGTTCTTCAGAGATAGATAGATAGATAGATAGATAGATAGATAGATAGATAGATAGATAGATAGATAGATAGATAGACAGATAGATAGAATAGATAGAATAGATAGCTTGGCTCCCCCTCCTCTCTTTGGCAGCCCCTCAAATACTGGAAGATGCTCTCCTGTCTCCCCTGGTCCTTCTCTTCCCTAGACTAGCCAGGCCCAGTTCTTGCAACTGTAAGATGACTAGTCTCTAGTTTCTACTCCGTCACTTCTGCTCCCCGGGGCTTATGGGTTGGCCTTCACCGAGCAGATGGAAGAGACTAGAGTGGGAAGTCCATCCGATGGATCCCATCCAGTGGTGGGATTCAATTTTTTTTTTTACTACCAGTTCTGTGGGGGTGGCTTGGTGGGCGTGGCAGGGGAAGGATACACTACAAAATCCCCCTTCCCTCCCAGTCCCCACCCCACTGACCTGCTTTCCAGCTCCGTTCTCCTGTGCAGAGCAACCAAAGGAGACCCAGCCGATCAGCTGGGACTCAATGGGAGGCAGAGGAGAAATGGGGATGGCGGGGCCAGTCAAACTGTCATCAGCTGCCTTCGGAGTTGGAGATCAGTGGGGAAGAAGAAAAGCTGGAGCCTGTTCCCAGTGTGCGCATGTGCAAAGCTGCCGGGAGAAGGGAATAGTTAAGGAACAAGGGTCAACTTGGGAGGAAAGGGGGAAGGTTACTGCAATATCCCCCTTCCCTCCCCAGCCCACTGACCTGCTTTCCAGCTCTGTTCTCCTGTGCAGGGCAACCCAAGGAGACCCAGCCCATCAGCTGGGACTCAATGGGAGGCAGAGAAGAGATGGGGATTGGCGGGGCCAGTCGGAGGTGGGATTGGCCGGTTCTCCGAACTACTCAAAATTTCCACTACCGGTTCTCCAGAACTGCTCAGAACCGGCTGAATTACCGCGTCTGATCCCATCATGCTGGTCACTGAGGATTTTAAAATATTGCAATTATGCTGAGAGAGGGGGAAAAAAAATCAAAACAACTCTTTCAGTAACTTGGAAAGCTATTATATTAAGCCAGCTTGTCCTTGAGAATCAGCCCATAATTTCTATTCCTTTTTAAATAGGAAATTACATCCAGCAGGCAGAACATATGGTGGATGCGTCTTGCGAGTCCTGTTTATTTATTTATTTATTTATCTATTTATTTATTTAATTTTATTTTTGTCAGTTGCTTACAAGATAATAGGTATAAGTAAAAAAACATAATTATGAATACATGGATACATATAAGAAAAATTAAAAAAATAAAAGAAACAATAGGATAGGGACGGTAGGCACGTTGGTGCGCTTATGCACGCTCCCTACAGACCTCTTAGGAAAGGGGTGAGGTCAATAGGAGACAGTCCAAGGTTAAAGTTTTTGGGGGTTTGGGGAAGAAACCACAGAGTCAGGTAGAGTATTCCAGACATTGACCCCTCTGTTGCTGAAGTCGTATTTCCTGCAATCAAGTTTGGTGCGGTTAACCTTGAGTTTGTATCCATTGTGTGCTCTTGTGTTGTTATGGTTGAAACTGAAGTATTCATTGACAGGTAGGACATTGCAATGTATGATTTTATACACTATGCTTAGATCAGACCGAAGACAGCGTAATTCAAGGTTTTCTAGGTCTAGAATTTCAAGTCTGGTAGCATAAGGTATTCTACAACAAGTAGAGGAGTGGAGAACTCTTCTTGTGAAATATTTCTGGACTTTCTCAACTGTGCTAATATCAGATACGTAATGTGGGTTCCAGACTGATGAGCTGTATTCGAGTATTGGTCTAGCAAATGTTTTGTATGCTCTAGTTAGTTGTGTGATATTACCAGAGAAAAAGCTACGTGAGATTAGGTTAACAACTCTTAATGCCTTTTTGGCTATGTAGTTACAGTGGGCTCTAGCACTTAGATCATTTGAGATGAGTACTCCAAGATCCTTGACAAAGTTTGGATCATTTACAAGGTCTTGACTATTCAGCCTGTATTTTATTTTCTGATTTTTTTTTTGCCAATATGTAAGACAGATCATTTATTTGTTGAGGTTTGAAGTTGCCATTTGTTTGACTATTCTGATACATAGTCAAGGTCTTTTTGAAGGGTAGCAGTATTGTCAGTGGTGTTGAACAGCTTTACATCGTCAGCGAAGAGAACGCAGTTGCTCTTGATATAATCACAGGGGTCATTTATGTAGAGTATGAAGAGAGTTGGTCCTAGAACACTGCCTTGGGGACACCACTGTTGACAGGTACAGAATTTGATAGGACACTCCCAATTTTGACCATTTGCTGTCTGTTTGACAGGAATGCCTCTATCCAGTTATGCAGTAGTCCAGAGATACCATAAGATTTTAGTTTTAGGAGTAGTTTGTCATGTACCACTGAATCAAAGGCTTTACAGAAGTCTGTGTAGATTGCGTCCATTGTTTTGCCCTGATTGAGTTGTGTAGTCCATGTGTTTTTGCAGTGTAAGAGTTGCAGATTGCAGGATAGTTTTTTTCTGAAACCAAATTGTTTATTGGAGAGTAGGTTGTTTGTCTCTATGTGGAGGATGATGGATTGGTTAATAATTGATTCCATGACTTTACAGGTGACCCCAACTAGGCTGGGGTCTCCCTTTTTGAAGATAGGGATGACCATGGCTTGTGACCATAGGTTAGGCAAGGAGCTGGTCCTGAAAGATTTTTCAAAGATTATGCTTAGAGGTTCGGCTATAGCAGTGGATAGCTTTTTAAAGAAGTAGGCACATATTCCGTCCGGTCCAATAGATAGAGATGGTTTTAGATTGCGTAGTGCTTTTTCAAGATTGTCTTCTGTAAAATTGATTTGTATTAGATCATTGTAGTTATCTGTGGTTTGGCTAGGAAATACTGGGCATGATCCATTGCTGTTTACAAATACTGAGCCAAAGAATGAGTTAAAGATGTTGGCTTTAATGGTGTCGTCGTTGCAATCTTTTCAGGGGTGGGATGGACCTTGAGTCTTTTAGTTTGTTGTCTACAAAATTGTAAAAAGCACGGGTGGAATTGGTGTGTAGAAGGTTTTCCTCTTGTTTAATGTGATAATTGGTGCATTCAGTCTTTATCTGGTGGCATAAATTTTTGTATCGGCTTTTGTAATTGGCAACGTGACCAGATTTGTTTTTCCGCCAAAGTGATCTCTTTTTGGATTGAAGTTTCCTAATTGTTATGGGTAATCTATTTTTCTGGTTTTTGGACTTTTTATTGGTACATATAGTTTGATGACTCTTTTGACTTCAAGTATAAATATGTTGTAATGGTCTTCTACAGTATTGCATCCAGAGAACAGAAATTGCCAATCAAGGGATGAGAGATCGTTTTGTTTATAAGATCATAGTTGCCTTTTTTGAAGTTATAATTGGGGATTCCATCGTTATGATGATGCCATGCTGGCATGCTGGCTAGGAATTCTGGGAGTTGAAGTCCACAAGTCTTAAAGGGGCCGTAATTCCCCACATCTGTTTTAGGAGGTTGAAAAACATGGGAACAATTATATGGGGATATAAAATATTTATAATGAAAGTATTTTTGATGATTAAAAGTAGGGGAAACTTATTAAATTAGGCAAACTTTGGCTAAGTGGAAATAAAGAAAAAATATGACTACTATATAATTACAATGTAAATTAGGGGGATATACCATGTGGATCTTAAATATAGTAGTTTCATTTTTACTCTTTTTTGATTGTTTATTATGTATTGGTTTAGAGAAAGCTAAAGATGATAATGATTTATAATGTAAAATAAAATAGGTGGTAAGCTGAAAATGGAAATAACAGGGGATAAAGAACTGAAATTATATGTGTGGATGAAATGATAATTGGTATTGAACCGATGACTTGAAATATGAAATGGAAATTTATCTAAAGATTAGTGAAATGGATGATTATTGGAAGTGATGTTTAACAAGAGAGATGGAAATGTAATTATGACTATGTATAAATGTTGCAATCTGGAAGGATGCTGCTCACGTGAAGAGGTATGTAAAAAATAAAAATAAAAAAACTTTTAATAAAGAAAAACATGGGAACAGGAGGTCAGCTGAATAAAGTAGACCACTGGTCATTCCAGGATTCCCCAGAAAAGGGTCCAGAAAAGTGGATGGAAACCTGAGAAGGACTGGGAACCCATATCCAGGGAAAGGGGGAAGGCGGGACGCTGTCCCAAGAATCCTTGGGTGAGGAGATATGTGGGAAGAACAGCCACCGGGAGGTGAGCCAGAAGTCAGAAACAGCAGGATGTGGACAACTTCCTGACCTCAAGAGGCTCTTGAGGTCAAGGAAAACGCAGCCAGCAGGATTGCATGAATAGACGAAGCTGAAGACACCCAGCCAGAAAGAAGCTGTGTGTCCCTGCGTCAGGGAGGAGGCCTCGAGGTAGTTTTGGGATGTAGACCAGAAGGCAAAGCCTTCCCGGTGTTGAGGACTTGCAGATGTTCTGCTCCTCTAAAGCTCTGCCAGCCTGACCAGTTCTTGGAGGACCTCAGGTGGGGAATCGATGGTGAGAGTGAAAGGATGAGGCTGTTCACTAGGAGCCCCGGTGCTCAGGTGGGACTTTGGTGGCACCCTCCAAAGCCTACGTCTCGGCAAATCTGCTCTTGAATGAAGCCGGTCAAGGTGACTTCTGGACACCAAGGACTAAGCCATCCCTCCCGGCAGGGGTCTTTGTAGAGGCCCATGTTGGGCAAGACCGAATGGCTCCCAATTTCCCCCTTGGGCATAGAAAGGGGAGAAGGTAGAAACCTAGAATCCTAGAATTCTAGGTCTGGGAGGGACCTTGTAGGCCATCTAGTCCAACCCCCCACCCAAGCAGGAGACCCTACATCATTTCTGACGGATGGCAGTCCAGTCTCTTCTTGAAAGCCTCCATGGATGGAGCTCCCACAACTCCCAGCAAACCCATTGCTTGATTGTTCTCGAATTTCTCCTTAATTCCAGTTTGATTCTCTCCTTGATCCGTTTCCATCCGTTGCTTTTTGTTCTGCCTTGAGGAGCTTTGCAGAATAGGTGGACACACACCCCCTGCTCCTTTCTGGGCATCCCCTCAGACATTGGAAGGCTGCTATCATGTCACCCCTAGTCCTTCTTTTCTCTGGATTGGCCAAACCTGATTCCAACAACCGCTCTTCATATGTCTGAGCCTCCAGTCCCCTAACCCTCTTCATTGCTCCTCTCTGCACTCTTTCCAGAGTCTCAACCTCTTTTTTACATCGTAGCGACCAAAACCGGATGCTGGATTCCAAGTGTGGCCTTACTAAAGCATCATAAAGTTGTATTAACACTCCATGTGATCTCGATTGTATCCCAGTCTATGTATATTTAACAAAATGAAACTCAATGTAGAGAAAAGTAAAGTCCTACATTTAGGCAAGAAAAACCCAAAGGACACATATAGACTAGGTGAAACCAGGCTCAGTAGCAGAAACTGTGAAAGGGATCTTGGAGTCTGAGTGGACAACCAGCTAAATAGGAGCCAGCCGTGTGCAGCAGCAGCCAAAAAAGCTAATGCAATCCTAAGTTGCATTAGCAGAGGGATACAATCGAGATCAAGGGAGGTACTAACACCACTCTATAAAGCCTTAGTAAGGCCACACCTAGAGTCCTGCATCCAGTTTTGGTCACCACATTATAAAAAAGATGTTGAGACGCTAGAAAAAGTGCAGAGAAGAGCAACCAGGATGATGAAGGGACTGGAGGCTAAAACATGCAATGAACGGTTGCAGGAACTGGGCCTGGCTAGTGGAGGGAAGAGAAGGACCAGGGGAGACAGGAGAGCATCTTCTAATATTTGAGGGAGGGGTTGCCCCAGAGAGGAGGAAGGGGTCGAGCTATTCTCCAAAGCAACTGAAGGCCAGACAAGGAAGAATTGATGGAAACTGAACAAGGAGAGATTCAACCTGGAAATAAGGAGAAACTTTCTGACAGTGAGAACAATCAACCATGGAACAGAAGTTGCCCTCGGAAGTTGTGGGAGCGCCATCACTTGAGACTTTCAAGAAGAGACTGGACTCCCACCTGTCAAAAATGGTGCAGGGTCTCCTGCTTAGGCAGAAGGGGGTTGGACTAGATGACCTACAAGACGCCTTCCAACTCTGATGATCTGTTAATCTGTGTCCTTTGGGTTTTTCTTGCCTAAGTGTAAGACTTTACTTTTCTCTACACTGAATTTCATCCTGTTAGTTGAGGTCCTTCTTCGCACTGTGGCAACCCTGACACCTCCAAAATGGCCCCCCCGGTCAGGTTCACTTCCCAGTTGACACTCTACCTGTGCATTGGGTTTTTCCCCACTAAGTGTAGAACCTCACCTCTTTCTTCCTAGGCCTCCTAACCCTCGAACCGACCAGCTCCCCCTTCCCTGGACCATTTATTTATTTGTATTTATTTATTTGATCTGTCAATCTCTTACAAGATCATAGGTATGAGTATATAAACATGAGTAAGAATACAGGAAATAGGTACGAATAAACAGGGGACAATAGGACAGGGACGGTAGGCACGATGGTGCACTTACGCATGCCCCTTACAGACCTCTTGGGAAAGGGGTGAGGTCAATAGTGGACAGTTTGAGGTTGACGGAGTGGGGGGGTTAGAGGATGTAACACCAGAGTCAGGTAGGACATTCCAGGCCTTGACCACTCTGTGGTTGAAGTCGTACTTTCTGCAATCCAGTTTGGAGCGGTTTACATTGAGTTTGTGCTCTTGTGTTGTTGCGGTTGAAGCTGAAGTAGTCATTGACTGGTATGACATTGTAGTAGATAATTTTGTGTGCTACACTTACGTCTAACCGTAGGCGGCGTAGTTCAAGGTTGTCCAAGCCCAAAATCTCAAGGTGATAATAGGATATTCTGTTGTGAGCAGAGGAGTGGAGTCTTCTTCTCGTGAAATACTTCTGGACTCGCTCAATTGCATTAACGTCCGATATGCAGTGCGGATTCCAGACAGAGGAGCTGTATTCGAGTATTGGTCTAGCAAAGGCTTTGTATGCCCTAGTCAGCAATTCTCTATTTCCGGAGGAGAAGCTTCGTAAGATTAGATTTACAACTCTTCATGTCTTTTGGGCCAAGCTGTTGCAGTGAGCTCCGGTGCTTAAGTCCTTAGATATCAGCCTCAGCTGCCCAGACTTGAGGTCATGGAAGAGGCTTCAGCCAAGCTGCCTCCGGAGAGGAAGCTGCTGGCCAACAACAGCGTAAGGTCAGCCAGGCCCTGGACAAGGCAGAGCCCAACGCAGCCTTGGCTGTCAGAGCGAAAGCAACCCGGGAAGGAGACAATTTCTTCACTTCTCTTTCCCCATCCTGGACCTGCCTCTTCTTTTCTTTATATTATATTTCCTTCTTCCTCCGCTTTGATCCATTCGAGGACATCCAGCCCCAAGTGGGATGCAGCCATGATTAATATTTCATTGCCTTTACGTGCAAAGCGATCCAACGTTGTTTTCTTGGGGTTCTGCCTTAAAGACAGCCTGCAAAGATCTTTTTTTTAAAAAGGGAATGAATCAATGCCTGAGGTCATCTCCCGAAACAACATTTGATCAGCGTTGCTCTGTGTGTGTGTGTGTGTGTGTGTGTGTGTGTGTGTGTGTGTGTTGAATCTTGTTGCAACCCAGAAATAGAAAATGCAAATGCAAAGCCAGCTTAAGCCCAGAAAGTAGCAGTTGGTTTGCAAAGTCTGCTTCTGAAAGAGGCTGGGAACCTGGTTATAACAGATAACAGATAAACAGAGTTGGAAGGGACCTTGTAGGTCATCTAGTCCAACCCCCCATACCCAAGCAGGAGACCATACACCATTTCTGAGAGATATTAGTCCAGTGTCTTCTTGAAAGCCTCCAGGTACGAAGGTCCCACAACCTCCGAAGGAAACTTCTGTTCCATGGGTGGATTGTTCTCACTGTCAGAAAGTTTCTCCTTATTTCCAGGTTGAATCTCTGCTTGTTCAGTTTCCATCCATTATTCCTTGTCTGGCCTTCAAAGGTGCCTTGGAAAATAGCTTCCTCCTCCCTGTGGCAGCCCCTCAACTATCAGAAGGCTGCTCTCCTGTCTCCCCTGGTCCTTCTCTTCACCAGGCTAGCCAGGCCCAGTTCCTGTAACCGTTCTTCCTATGTTTTAGCCTCCAGTCCCCTCATCCTCCTGGTTGTTCTTCTCTGCATTCTTTCTAGAGTCTCAACATCTTTTTTATAATGTGGTGACCAAAACTGGATGCAGTACTCTAGATGTGGTCTTACTAAGGCTTTACAGAGTGGGATTAGTAACTCCCTTGATCTCGATTGTATCCCTCTGTTAATGGGGATTGCATTGGATTTTTGGCATGGTGATGATTGTTTCATAAACGGGCAGCAAAATGTCTCTTTCAGATGAAAATTATTTCATTAAGAGGCCAACAACCGCAAAGTGTCCCAGGTCATGTTTGGCCCATTGGGTGAATTGGGGGTGGGCGGGCTTTTCAGGCACACCTTCTCCCAACCTTACCTGTTGCCAGGTAAGAGATGACCTTGGCTCTCAAGTCCTTTGTGGAGTTTAGTCAGGCACTCCGACCTCTGTCCCAGCCGCTTCCTGTCCCTTTCTGTTTGGCAACTGGGGACAGAGAGAGACGGCTGCAAACCAGGTTCGGTTCAAAGCTGACAATAAGACGTCAGATAAGACCTTTATTGACACTTTCTTTTACCGTAAACAAACTGGCATGCTTTAAAAAATATGAATTTTGGATGCTTGGAAAGAAAGAGAGAGGGAGAGAGAGAGAGAGAGAGAGAGAGAGAGAGAGAGAGAGGAGGGGAGGGAGGGAGGGAGGGAGGGAGGGGAAGGAAGGAAGGAAGGAAGGAAGGAAGGAAGGAAGGAAGGAAGGAAGGAAGGAAGGAAAGAGGGAGAGTAAGAGAGGGACAGAGAGAGAGAGAGAGAGAGAGAAAGAAAGAAAGAAAGAAAGAAAGAAAGAAAGAAAGAAAGAAAGAAAGAAAGAAAGAAAGAAAGAAAGAAAGAAAGAAAGAAGAAAGGTAGTTATGTATATGACAGAGATAGACAGACACACACAAACATAGATATCCATTCACATACATGCACATACATGTACACATACACGTTATATATATATATATATGTATATGCACGGATACACACACACCTATACATATATGAATATTGTACATATATATGTGTAGGTGTACTGAACTCTGATCTTCAGCCTGGAGGCTAATGACACAGCATGGCCTTCTCCAATTCGAAGAAGAGACAATCGTTGGACCAGCTGAGGCCAAGGGTCAGTCCCGGAACCAGCAAAATCCGGGGGCTGGACAGGGGACAGACTGTATCTGTCCTCAGTGTGGAAGGGATTTGCCCCTCTCGAATTAGCCTTTTTAGCCACGCTAGATGCTCTTTTAGGACCTCTTTTCAGAGCACGATAAACCATCGGCTCTTGAGACTTAAGGATGTCAATTCAAATTCAATGTCCTTGTATATTCGGTTCACTGTGTGGAGGGCAAAGGATGTGTGTTCATGTTTATTATCATGGTCATGATGTGCACTGAAGACGGTGTTTGATTTCGTTCTATGAGGTGCAATGACAATAAAGGCCAAACTAAATATTTGTGTTCTTGTATATTTATATATTTGTAATATTTAGTTATATTATTTTGTCTTTGTATTGTAAGCCACCCAGAGTTACCTTATAGTAAGATGGGGGCCAAATAATTGAATAAATAAATTTAAAAATGGAGATATGGTGGCCGTAAATTACAAGGAGTTCATTTCAAAAGGAAAAGACTTAATGTATAGACCGGGGGCCAATTGATTGATTGATTGATTAAATTTATTTGCCGTCCATCTCACCCAGAGGTGGGATTCAAAATGTTTTACTGCCGGTTCTCTGGGCATGGCTTGGTGGGTGTGGCGATGGACAGGGCAGGAGAAGGATACACTGCAAAATCCCCCTTCCCTCCCAGTCCCCACCCCACTAACCTGCTTTCCAGCTCCGTTCTCCTGTGTAGGGCAACCAAAGAAGACCCAGCCAATCAGCTGGGACTCAATGGGAGGCAGAGAAGAGATATGGGGTTGGCGGGGCCAGTCAGAGGTGGGATTGGCCGGTTCTCCAAATGACTCAAAATCCAGAGAACCGGTCAGAATATGCAGAGAAGGAGGAGGAGGGGGGGAGGAGGAGGGGGAGGAGGAGGAGGAGGAGGAGGAGGAGGAGGAGGAGGAGGAGGAGGAGGAGGAGTGGTGTAGGGACCTTGGTACTATCTGAACTTGGTTGCTTTCTTGCGGACATTTCATTGCCAAACTAGGTAACATCATCAGTACTAGAAGGAAGAGAGGTTTGCAGAGAAAAGGAGAAGGAGGAAGATAATAGTGAGGGCTTTGGTGCCTCTGTGATTGTTTCCTTGCAAAATTTGCTATGACCTGAATATAACTTCATCAACACTAGAAGGTTGTGTAGAACCAAATCGGGTCATAAAAATATCTGCAAGAGAACATCCAAATACCATAGCTCTCCTCCTTCCTCCTCCTCCTCCTCCTCCTCCTCCTCCTCCTCCTCCTCCTCCTCCTCCTCCTCCTCCTCCTCCTCCTCACTCCACATACCCAACCTCCTCCTCCTCCTCCAAGCCCACTCCCTTCTAGCACTGATGATGTTCCCTAGTTCGGTCATGAAACGTCTGCAAGAAAACAACCAGGCTCAGAGAACCAAGGACCCTATAGTCCTCCTCCTCCTCCTCCTCCTCCTCCTCACTCCACATACCCAACCTCCTTCTAGCATTGATGATGTTCCCTAGTTGGGCCATGAAACGTCCTCAACAAAGCCACCCAGCTCACAGAGCAGCGAGGACCCCCCCCGCCCCATGTCCATCCTGACCTACTAGAAGTTCCCTTCCATGGACGCCTGTTTCCTGATCCCTTCTTGGCAAAGCAAGCAAGCAAGCCAACCCGGGGTGAAATGCGATCGGTTCGGTGTGGTTCGGCCGAACCAGTAGCAAAAATAGAGCCTCCCACGATCAGCTGAGAGGAGAAAGGAGAGAAAAGCGCAGGATCGGCCTTCCCACCACCCAGGCGCTTGTCTCTTCTTTCTCCTTTCTCAGTTGAGCCCCAGCTGGTGTTTGGAAAGCTGGGATGACCCAAAGGGGTGTGGCACAAAGGCAACACAGTCACATAAGTAAGAAGAGTCCCTTTAATACCTCCAACTTTGCCCCCAGTGTCCAGTTACCTTCGGCTGGAGTTAAAAAAACTCTCCCCAAAACAGTCTTTCAGTGGAGGAAATTCAGTGCAAAAACAAAGTACATACAAACTGTAACTAAAAAATCCACACAAACCATGTTGCGGCCATTAACTGGACAGGGCAGGAGAAGGAATTGCAGACTTCAAAGGCCAACAAAACACACACAGTTGGGAAGACCACAGGAACCCAGATACGCCTTGACAAACGAAGATATCTCATGGCTTGTTTCCACTTCGCTGTGCGTAGCTTGCCTTGTAAAACACTGTTTTCCCAGCTGCAGCTAAGGAAGGGAATCAGGGCCCTTTCCTCCCCCGTAAGCCACACAACCCACGTTGCTCCCTTCTCCGTTCCTCCTTGTGTGCCCTAGGATGAAGAGAGGGTGGGCCTGGGTCTTCCTCTGAGCTCCCTCTCCCTTGTTCTACCTCTCTCCTGCTCTGCCCAGCCGGCCTTTGCCCTTCCTCAGTTTCTTCCACAGCCAACCGAGCCACACTCCCACTCCCTGTCAGCTGTTCGGCCTCCCCCTCTAAGTCAGATCCTGACAGGGGCATGACAAAAGCGGTTAAGTGCATGTGCGAAGGGCGAAGTGCACGATCACTGAACCAGTAGGGAAACTGGTAGAACCCCACCACTGCCAACCTTCCTGCCTTGAGAAGCAAGGTTTGCTGAGCCTTTCAGGTGGGAGCCAGAGGTCCCCCGCTGAGACTTCCAGAGAGTTTCGTGTTTTTCTTCGGGTTCTTTCGGGGCTGCGAGGAAGGTAGAAGCCAGCGGTGGACTCTGGAGACCGAAGCGAGGCTCAGAGCGTCCGTTCGCCCGGTGCAACTCATGGCTTCTGAGTCATCCTCTCCATGTCGGAATCAAAGTTCTGCACGTTTGACTTCTATTGTTTCCCCAGTTTACGAGCTTTCCTGATGTTTTCCCCATTCGGGCCTTGCCAGCTCCTGTCCTCTCACCCGCTGGCAGCTGTCCTTCCACTGAGCTTGTCCTCCACTTTCAAATTGACACGCAGCCCGCCCCTCCAAGACAGGCCATAACTCATCGCTAGTTAAGTGCTAAATTGGCAGGAACTGGGTGACTGTTTGGAAACACCCTCCCTCTGACCCTACAGATGATCAGAGCGGGAAGGGACTTTGCAGATCATCTAGTCCAACCCCTCACCTAAGCAGGAGACCCTGCACCATTTCGGACACAGAGCAGTCCAGTCTCTTCTGGAAAGCCTCAAACGATGAACTTTCCAAGGCAACTTCTGTTCCGTGGGTTGATTGTTCTCCCTGTCAGAAAGTTTCTCCTTATTTCCAGGTTGAATCTCTCCTTGTTCAGTTTCCCTCCATTATTCCTTGTCTGGCCTTCAAAGGTGCTTTAGAAAATAGCTTGACCCCCTCCTCCTCCCTGTAGCAGCCCCTCAAACATTGGAAGACTGCTATCTTGTCTCCCCTGGTCCTTCTCTTCCCTAGACTAGCCAGGCCCAGTTCCTGCAACCGTTCTTCATAGGTTTTAGCCTCCAGTCCCTTCATCATCCTGGTTGCTCTTCTCTGCACTCTTTCTAGAGTCTCAACATCTTTTTTGTAATGTGGTGACCAAAACTGGATGCAGGACTCTAGGTGTGGCCTTACTAAGGCTTTACAGAGAAATCTAGAATGGTGTCCCCAAAGGACACCATTCTAGATTTCTCTGTAAAGCCTTAGTAAAGCCAACAATTCACCAGTGGAACAGAAGTTGCCTTTGGAAGTTGTGGGTTGCTCCACCATGAGAGATTTTTTTAAAGAAGAGATTGGACAGCCATTTCTCTGAAACGATGTAGGGCCTCTTGCCTGAGCAGAGGGCTGGACTGGAAGACCTCCAAGGTCCCTTCCAACCTGATTATTCTACAGGGGAAACTCGAAAAATTAGAATATCGTGGAAAAGTTCGTTTATTTCAGTAATGCAACTTAAAAGGTGAAACTAATATATGAGATAGACTCATGACATGCAAAGCAAGATAGTTCAAGCCGTGATTTGTCATAATTGAGATGGTTATGGCTTACAGCTCATGAAAACCCCAAATCCACAATCTCAGAAAATTAGAATATTACATGCAATCAATAAAACAAGGATTGTACATAGAACAATATCGGACCTCTGAAATGTATAAACATGCATATGTACTCAGTGCTTGGGTTGGGCCCCTTTTGCAGCAATTACTGCCTCAATGCGGCGTGGCATGGAAGCTATCAGCCTGTGGCACTGCTGAGGTGTTATGAAAGATCAGGATGCTTCAATAGTGGCCTTCAGCTCTTCTGCATTGTTCGGTCTCACCATCTCTCATCTTTCTTTGCAATGCCCCGTAGATTCTCTACGGGGTTCAGGTCAGGCGAGTTTGCTGGTCAATCAAGCACAGTAATCCCACGGTCATTGAACCAGGTTTTGGTGCTTTTGGCAGTGTGGGCAGGTGCCAAGTCCTGCTGGAAAATGAAGTCAGCATCCCCATAAAGCTCATCTGTGGAAGGAAGCATGAAGTGCTCCAAAATCTCCTGGTAGACGGCTGCATTGACCCTGGACTTAATGGAGCACAGTGGACCAACACCAGCAGATGACATGGCTCCCCAAATCAACACAGATTGTGGAAACTGTACACTGGACTTCAAGCATCTTGCAGTGTGTGCCCCTCCATTCTTCCTCCAGACTCTGGGTCCTTGGTTTCCAAATGAGATGCAAAAGTTGCTCTCATGAGAAAAGAGGACTTTGGACCACTGAGCAACAGACCAGTTCGGTTTTTCTTTAGCCCAAGTAAGACGCTTCTGACGTCATCATTCAGGAGTGGCTTGACAAGAGGAATACGGCATTTGAAGCCCATGTCCAGGATCTGTCTCTGTGTGTGGTGGCTCCTGATGCACTGACTCCAGCCTCAGTCCACTCCTTGTGAAAGTCCCCAACACTTTTGAATGGCCTTTTCCTGACCATCCTCTCCAGGCTGCGGTCATCCCTGCTGCTTGTGCACCTTTTTCTTCCACACTTTTCCCTTCCACATAACTTTCTATTAATGTGCTTTGATACAGCACTTTGGGAACATCCAACTTCTTTTGCAATTACCTTTTGAGGCTTTCCCTCCTTATGGAGGGTGTCAATGATGGTTTTCTGCACAACTGTCAGGTCAGCAGTCTTTCCCATGATTGTGATTCCTACTGAACCAGACGGAGAGACCATTTAAAGGCTCAGGAACCCTTTGCAGGTGTTATGGCTTCATTAGCTGATTAGAATGGGACACTTTGAGCCTAGAGTATTGAACCTTTTCACAATATTCTAATTTTCTGAGATTGTGGAGTTGGAATTCTCATGAGCTGTAAGCCATAATCATCTCAATTATGACAAATAACAGCTTGAACTATTTTGCTTTGCATGTAATGAGTCTACTTCATATATTAGGTTCACCTTTTAAGTTGCATTACTGAAATAAATGAACTTTTGCGTGATATTCTAATTTGTTGAGTTTCACCTGTATGTTCTTGAATAAACCTTCACCCTGTGTTGTCCAAAAGACACCAGAAAGCAAGAGAAGAAGCAACAGATGGAAACTAATTGAGGAGCAAAGCAACTTAAGAACTCAGGAGGAACTTCCTAACAGGGAGGACAATGAAAAAGGGGAACAGCTGGCCACCAGAAGTTGTGGGGGGCTTCACCGCTGGAGGCTTTTAAGAAGAGATTGGACAGCCAATTGTCTGAAATGGTGTAAGATCTCCTGCTGGAGTAGGGGGCTGGACTAGAAGACCTCCAAGGACCCTTGCAGCTCTATTCTGATTGAGAAGAAGAAGAGACCCAGCAGGCTGGCATATCTTGTTGGTGGCTGTGCTTTTCCCGTCTGACTTAGCTGTGTCTCCCCGATCAGCCTCTTGTGGGGCTTAGCCCTGAGTTTCCTGTCTCAAAAAGGGACAGGAAGCTGAGCCCTCCCCCCGTTTTCTTTCCAGCCCTTGTGCACAAAGCAGGGGGCACCCCAAAGGACACCAGGACACTCCCAAAGTGCTGAAAACATGTCATGTTCCCAGGGGGGCATGCATGGACTTCGTGCCAGCCAAGGCAAGGAAGGGCACGGAGCGGGACGGGCAGCTCCAATTCTCAGCCTTCGCTGCACCCAGGACCTGACCAGGGAAAGCCAGCTGGGGGGGCTGTTTCCCCAGGCAGAATCCGTCCCCAGCCCGTCGCTCAAGTTTTCCTTTTTCAACACCAGCCTAGTCTAACTTAATGCATTTTTTTTTAATATAAAGTATGCATTTAATTTTTTCCTGGAAACCTCCCTCCTCTGCCATTTCCCCCTCCGCCTCTCCCCCACCCACCCACCCCGCCTTCCACTTTCCTTTTCGTAATGACTGTGTGATCTATCCACCCAGCCGAGGGGAGGGGAAGGGGGTGACTATAAAGGGAGATCCTTGGGTTGGAGGTAACCTCGCGGCGTCTGGCGGCGGGTGAATTGGCAAGGCAGGCACAGCGGCAAGGCAGAACAGAAGGGAGCTTCCCTGCAGGCACCATGGCAGAAGGTAAGAAAAACCCCATATAGATACTGTAGATATATGGGGTGATAGATAGATAGATAGAAAACAGACAGAAACGTATATAAATTGATAAGATTACATAGATTTGCACCAAGACAGATTCCAATCACATTTGGCCAATAAAGAATTCTATTCTATTCATCATCGTTGTTATTATTATTATTATTATTATTATTATTATTATTATTATTATTATTATTATTATAAAGTCCCCTGCCCAGGAACGTTGGGGAGCGGGTCCGGGGTTTCCCCTTGATATTTCCACCCTCCAGAAAAACTTGGCCAAACTTTGAAAAAGCTTCCAAAACTTTTTTTTTTGAAACTTTTTCTGAAAGTTTTTCACAAAACTGTTTTCAATTTTTTTTAAAAAAAAAAACACAAACTTTTGCAACAACTTTTTTTGAAAAAAGTTTTGCAAAAAAAAAAAAAAAAAGGCCAACCCAAATTGACCCGGTCACGAACATAGATATGAAGAAAAAGTTGCAGGATTTGGGTTTGGCCAGTCTAGAGGAAAGAAGGATTGGGGGGGGTGATATAGTAGAAGTCTTGCAATATTTGAGGGGCTGCCCCAAAAGAGGAGGAGGTCAAGCTATTCTCCAAAGCCCCTGAAGGCAGGAGAAGAAGCAACAAGGATGGAAACCCATCAAGGAGAGGAAGGAACCTGGAATTAAGGAGAAATTTCCTGACAGGGAGGACAATTAACCAGTGGAACTGCTTGCTACTGGAAGTTGTGGGTGCTCCAACACTGGAGGTTTTTAAGAAAAGACTGACAACCACCTCTCTGAAATAGTATAGGGGTTCCTGCTTGAGCAGGGGGCGGGGGGTTGGACTAGAAGACCTCCAAGGACCCTTCCAGTTCTATTCTGATTGAAACTTGAGCATGCATGTTCCTTTAAAACCAACTTCTCCTGAGTCCAAAAGAGAAGTTTTGTTAACTCCCTTAAAGCATGGAGAAGTATGTTTGTTCATTTTTTCCTGCTGCCTGTTGGGCAAAACTGCCCCTTAAAAGTATCTGAAAGTTTTCAAACCCACATGGGATAACTGGAGACGATTAACGCAGCCTTAATTTAGAAAATGGTGGGAAATGAACTGCAAAAACCAGCCAGTTTTGGGAAGAATAACCGTCTGGCCAAGGAGGGATGGGATTGGAGATTTGATGGCATGTTACAAGTCTGGATCATTTGTGCTTATAAGGGAAAAAAACATGTAACCGTGGAAGAGGAGTATTTGGGAGGAATCCTTTCATTTTATTTATTTATATTTGATTTATTTGATTTTTATAGCCACCTTGGCAAGACGATTCTATGGACAGAGCTTGGAATGTTTTTATTTTGTTTATCCTACTATTTCGAAGCTGCCCGCTTCCCTCACCTATTCCCTTAGGCTTTGAGAGACGTACATTATTAAAATAAAGTGTTTTCTTTTTAATTTCGCTATTTCTGGGCACCCTGGCAATCATGGTGCCTAGCCAAACGATAAGCCCATTCGATTTTAGCCATTTTGCGGGTACAAAAATGCATTTGCCTGGTTTAATTTCAAAACGGCCGAAACCAGCACGAACTTGAAGGGTTTTAAGACATAAATCGTGAAGGGGTGGATGGGTGGAATTTACTTATTGATTTAGGGACGTTTTAAGTTAGTCCTTGACTTCCAACCTTCCGTTTAGTGGCCATTCAAAGTTACCCCGGGGCTGGAAAAAAAAGGGATTTATTTATGTTTTTTCACACACTTCACACACTTGCAGCCTCCCCTTTGGTCACTTGTTCAAAATTCAGAGGCTCAGCAACTGGCATGGACTTATGACGGGTTGCCATGTCCTGGAGGTCATATGATCCTCTTTTGCAGCCAAAACAAGGTCCATGGGAAGCCAGATTCACTTAGATAATCAGAGTTGGAAGGGACCTTGTAGGTTATCTAGTCCAACCCCCGAGTGGGAGACCCTACACCATTTCTGACAGAGATGGTTGTCCAGCCTCTTCTTGGAAGCCTCCAGGGATGAAGCTCCCACAACTTCCAAAGGCAACTTTTATTTCATTGGTTGATTGTTTTCACTGTTGGAAAGTTTCTCCTAAATTTCCAGGTTGAATCTCTCTTTGATCAGTTTCCATCCATTGTTCCTTGTCTGGCCTTCAGGTGCTTTAGAAAATGGCTTGACCCCTTCCTCCTCCTCTCTGGGGCAGCCCCTCAAATATTGGAAGATGCTCTCCTGTCTCCCCTGGTCCTTCTCTTCCCTAGACTAGCCAGGCCCAGTTCCTGCAACTATTCATTGCATGTTTTAGTCTCCAGTCCCCTCATCATCCTGGTTGCTCTTCTCTGCACTCTTTCTAGAGTCTCAACATCTTTTTTGTAATGTGGTGAACAGAACTGGATGCAGTACTCTAGGTGTGGTCTTACTAAGGCTTTACAGAGCGGTATTAGTACCTCCCTTGATCTCAATTGTATCCCTCTGTTAATGCAATTTAGGATTGCATTGGGTTTTTTGGCTGCCGCTGCACACGGCTGGCTCCTATTTAGCTGGTTGTCCACTCAGACTCCAAGATCCTCCTCACAGTTCCTGCTATTGAGCCCGGTTTCACCTGGTCTGTATGTGGACTTTTGGTTTTTCTTGTCTAAGTGTAGGACTTCACTTTTCTCTTAACAACCACGTTGCTAGCTTAATTGCAGTGATTAATTTAACAACCGTGGTAAGGAAGGAAGTACAAGAGGGTTAAAACTCACTTAACTGTCTTGCTTAGCGATGGAAATGCGGGGCTCCATTTGTGGTTGTAAGTTGAGGAATACTGGTATAGATATATATATATATATATATATATATATATATATATACGATCGCTCAACTAACTTGCGGTGACTCTGGGCAGCTTAAAAGGATAAAAACTTCACAAAAACACACAACGACCCCCCAATAAATACCGAATAGACAGATTCCTTGTGATTCTCAGCTGCTTTGCTTGCAACTTACTAACCTGGCTGTTGGTTTGCAAATCCGACTGCCAATGGGAGGAGCAGCTGGCAACGATAAATGTTCTCCTTCCCTTCCATAAATCTTCACCTTTTTTTTTGCAGCCATGACACCTTTCAAAAGCCCAGACCTTGGCAGGCTCCCCGGCCTCCAAAAAATTCGTGCACTCTGCTCCCTCTATTTGCAAAAACAAAAAAAAACCCACCTTAGAATTATAGAATGGCAGAGTGGGAAGGGACCTCAGAGTTCATCTAGCCCAACCCGCTGCTCATTTGATGACCCACCGAAGCACATTACAATTTATAAAGCGGTCAAAGACCGTTTGTAACTCTTGCCTGCTCGATCCTTGCAAATGTGCTTCTTTGGCGTAGATTCAGGTGTTTAAAAATAAAAATGACAACGGAAGTGTGGGTACAGTCTGGGTGCACCTGTTCTATTTTAGGTACCCAGATCCAGTGATGTGGAACTCGGAAATCTGGGCAGGGAATGATCATTCGCAGAGGGTCCCTCCTCTGCAATCTGTTGGTGCCATCAATCCAGCTCTTTCCCTGCCTGAAATCATCAGAGTTAGCAGCCATCCATCCGTTAAGATGCAGCCAGACCAAATTTACTCTTTTAGTCATCTTTACAAATTGCTCCTTAGGAAGGAGGGAAAGGAGAAAAACTCTGCGTGTTACAGATTTAAAAAAACATTTTTTTTCTTTTAAAAAAGGCAACCCTAAAAAGAGGATTAGAGCATCAAATCTGTAACTGGGCAGGTCCAAATCAAAGGTGATACGGTGTCCGTCTGTCTACTGACCCAGAGGGGAAGGAAGGGGGGGAGGGGGGGAGGGAGGGGGGAGGGGGGGGGGGGGGGAGGAGGGAAGGGAAGGAGGGAGGGAGGATGGAACAGAAAGGAAAAGAGGGAGGAAAGGAAACGGAAGGCAGGAAGGAAGGAAGGAATGCCCCACTCTCTTAATCTCTTAGAAAAGGGTGAAAACATAGAGAAGGAAGGAAGGAAGGGAGGGAGGCAGGCAAGAAGGGAGGGAGGGGAGAAGAAAGAAAGAGAGAAAGGAAGGAAGGCAGGGAGGGAGGGAGACAGGGAGAAAGGGAGGGATGGAGGGAGAAGGAAGGAAGGAAGGAAGGAAGGAAGGAAGGAAGGAAGGAAGGAAGGAAGGAAGGAAGGAAGGAAGGAAGGAAGGAAGGAAGGGAGGGAGAGAAAAAGAAAGGGAATTTTTTTTCTGGCTCATGATTTCTTTCTCTATCTGGGAAGGGGGCTCTTCCTTCACTGCTTTAGTGGTATCTGGCACTGTCCTTTTGGGGTGTACTTCCAAGAGGCAGGATGCAAGCTTGGCACTGTTTTTTTTTTACTGCCTTTCTGGGGGGCATGTGACCTTTCCTTAAATCTGGGTGATTTCCTTAGGATATCTTGTGAGATGAATGAGACCAGCTGGCATTTTTAAGTGGTGCAAATGGACCCAAGGATTCCTTTTCTTGGGTGTGCTCTTTCTGGAGAGCTTAAGTGACCTCTCTGCTAAAGGGTTTCACTTTAGGAGCAAGAGTTGGCTGCTTGATAGTTATCACTGCATTTTGAATATTTTCATTCCTCAAGGCGCTCTGGCACCCTGCCTGATTCGTAACTCTGGCTTGCAGGTATTTTTAAATCTAACGATTGGTATTTAGGGCAGCTTTTTGCAAGCCAAGAAGCTTTTTGGGACTTTGGTACAGGTAGTCCTTGACTTACAACAGTTCATTTAGCGGCTATTCAAAATTACAACGGCACTGCACTGGAAAAAACTGACTTATGACCATTTTTCACACTTATGACCATTGCAGCATCCCCACTGTCATGAGACGCCAGACGAGGAGAAGCGCTCCTTGACATGAGTGATGTCGAGTTGGCCATGCCAACCCAGACACGTGACCACCAAGCTACGTCCACCAACTAAGGGACGCCCACAGAACCGGTTGTTAAAAAATTTGAACCCCACCCCTGGGAGGAGGGGGGTCAGTCCCCTCGTGCCAACCTCGCCCCCATCCCCAATGTGCCACTGTGCCCAGGAGAAGGTCAGGACTGCCAGCCTTCCTTCCTGCCGAATCAAGTTTTGTTTAGAGTTTTACAGCCTTAATTTAGCAGCAGAAAAAAAACCAAACAAGATGGTGATCTTCATTTAATGTCTTTATAAACATAATAAGTGGATTTTTACAAACCAGTGGTAGATTTCTCCAACGTGGAGCAAACTCAGACAGAGACATGTTGCGAGTTCAGAGCAGAGCTCCAGTCTTCTGCAAGCAGGTTAGTTTCTCTTTTACTTTAGTTCAGCAGGCAAGCAGAGAAGAGAAGCACTTTCATCTTCAGTAGACAGACTCAGAGCTCTACAGAGCTGCAGAGTTTAATATATAGAGCCGCGCCTAGGCTACGTCTAGTTTCAGTTTCCAAACAGTCCTCCTTGTCTGACTTAGTTGCTCTGCCTATTCATTGGCTGGCCTTGTTACCAAGCTCTATTCCAGGTCATGAATAGACTCTGACAAAGTGTCTAAAATAAACAAGAGAATCATTCACAAACTGGAAAAGGTGTGGGATTGGAAACCAGGTGGGTGAGTGGGGGAGGGGAGGGGGTGGGACGGGACCTGAGAAGGTCTTTCTGCAGACCAGCTACAAGATCTGGGCAGCCCCTCCCTTGAAAAACCCAACCTCCCCCCTCCTCTCAGGTGACTGTGCCAAAAGAAAAGGGGGCGGCTGCTTTCCTGGCGCCAGGTGACCGAAATCCACCTGTTCTACCTGGCAAGGTCATTCCCAGGCTTGTCTTTTAAGAATGCTTGGTGGTAGCTCCGTTTTGACCAGATCTTCTTCCCGATTCGACTTATCAGAACCTTGGAAAGCACCAAGGATCCATTTGGATGAAAGTTTATTTTTTATTGATTGATTTGGTTTGATTTGTCAATTGCTTACAAGATCATAGTTATGAGTATAAACATGAGTAAAAATACAGAAAATAGGTACGATTAAATGGGGACAATAGGACAGGGACCAGGGATGGGATTCTACCAGTTTGCACCTATTCGCTAGAACCGGTTGTTATCATTCTGAGCAGTTTGGAGAACTGGTTGTTAGAAGAAATTACAGGGCTAATCCTGTAAGGAAGGCAGGAAGGAAACATTCTGGTGTTGCTTACAGAAACTGCCTCTCCGTTAACCCTCATTACATTCTTGGCAGGACTAGACTTCCTGTCTCAGGAACTTCTCTGGAGTTTTTTTTTTTCCTCCTTTGCTGGTACTTTGCTTGTGTGGAGGGACCATTCAAAGTTACAATGGCACTGAAAAAAGTGACTTATGACCATTTTTCACACTTACGACTATTGCAGCATCCCCACAGTCATGAGAGGCCAGGTGAGGAGATGTGTGCCTCGATGTGAGTGATAATGAGTTGGCCACGCCCAGCCAGTCACAGGACCACTAAGCCACGCCTACCAACTAAGCCACGCCCACAGAACCGGTTGTTTAAAAAGTTTGAATTCCACCCCTGACAGGGACGGGAGGCACGATGGTGCACTTATGCACACCCCTTACAGACCTCTTAGGAATGGAGTGAGGTGTCAGATCCATGTTATCTGCCATTCTTCAATGGAAGAAGAAAGGAGGGAGGAGTTGGCACAAGTAATCCTTTTTGATGTAACCTGAATATATTAAATCTTATAATGAATCTGTATAGCTTGCACATGATATACAACTAGAGGACTGGAGCCAGGTGTCTAGAAACTTGTCACCTCTTGGAGAGATAGCAAGAGGAGAAGGAACCATAAAAATTCCAGCTCTGGAAGATACTCCTGGGAAACTCTTCCAAGATACATTCCCAGAAAAGGGAGGGGGGAATTGACATGTTGGTTCTTCGTTTGACTAAATCCACATCAGAATAAGGGGTGGGGGGTTCTAACTCCCTTTATCTATTCCTGTATGCCTGGAAACATCTTAGATTCTGCTTTGACTAGTACCGGGATCGCTTCCTTTCAATAAATAATTCCTTTTGAAGTGCCTACCTTTCAGAAGGTCATTCTTTTTTGGTTGAAGGGGAAAAGTCCGGTGCTTACATGAGGTCAATAGTGGATAGTTTGAGGTTGAAGGAGTGGGGGGGTTAGAGGATGGAACAACAGAGTCAGGTAGCGCATTCCAGGCATTGACCGCCCTGTTGCTGGAAAAAAGCTTGCCAGGGGGGTGGTCAGTGAGGCCCAGGCCAGTGGGGTGTGGCTGATGGTTTAAGGGAGGCTGGAAGGAGGACGTCCATCTGGTTCGGTTCCAAGCCGGGAGGAAGGTGCTATAAACAACACGGAGCCTGATTGGAAAGAGATTTGAGTGATGAAACGGAACCAACAGATGAACAAATGGCGGAATAAATGGAGGGACCCAGCGGTGGGATTCAGACGGTTTGCACCGCTTCACAAGAAGCGGGTCGTTAACTTTCTGAGCAGTTTGATGAACTAAATTGTTGTTGGAAGAAATCATTAGGGCAGAGGACCGGCTGTTACATGATTTGAATCCCACCGCCGGGTGGATCTTTATACTTTCTGGAACTTTGAAGTTTGGGATTTGTGGCTAATGGCTCTCATCCTGTGTTGAGTCTTGGGGTGACGGGCTGCTTGTTTTAACCCCACCGCTCTGCTTTTAGTTTAGTTTAGTTTAGTGCCCTTGCACCTCGTACAACGAAATTAGACACCATCTTCAGTGTACAGTATGACTATGCAAATAAACACAAACATACATCCTTCACATTCTATACATTCAACGGAAAAAACCCTGATATTGCATTCATATTGCACAATGCAGTAGAATTCTGCATGTGAGCATTTACACCAGGACCAATTCCTTGTGTGTCCAATCACACTTGGCCAATAAAGAATTCTATTCTATTCTATTCTATTCTATTCTATTCTATTCTATCTTATTCTATTCTATTCTATACTATTCTACTCTACTCTACTCTACTCTTCTGTTCTATTCTATTCTTCATTCCAATATTTATTCTATTCTTCATTCTAATATTGATTCTATTCTATTCTATTCTATTCTATTATTCTATTCTATTCTATTCTATTCTATTCTATTCTACTCTATTCTACTCTACTCTTCTACTCTACCTTATTCTTCTATTCTGTTCTACTCTACTCTACTCTACACTACTCTACTCTATTCTATTCTATTCTTCTCTATTCATCTATTCTATTCTATTCTATTCTATTCTATTCTATTCTACTCTATTCTACTCTACTCTACTCTTCTGTTCTATTCTATTCTTCATTCCAATATTTTTTCTATTCTTCATTCTAATATTGATTCTATTCTATTCTATTCTATTCTATTCTATTCTATTCTTCTCTATTCTATTCTATTCTATTCTACTTTCTACTCTTCTGTTCTATTCTATTCTTCATTCCAATATTGATTCTATTCTTCATTCTAATATTGATTTTATTCTATTCTATTCTATTCTACTCTATTCTACTCTACTCTACTCTACTCTATTCTATTATATTCTACTCTATTCTATTCTATTCTATTCTTCATTTATTTTACTCTATTCTATTCTATTCTATTCTATTCTACTCTACTCTACTCTTCTGTTCTATTCTATTCTTCATTCCAATATTGATTCTATTCTTCATTCTAATATTGATTTTATTCTATTCTATTCTATTCTATTCTATTATATTCTATCCTGTTCAACAGAGCTATTGCCCTGGGATAGAAGCTGTTTTTCGGCTATTTGTCCTTGTTTTTATTGTCCTGTACCAGATGGTAATAGTTCCAAAAAGAAGACTGCCCAGGATGAGATGGATCTTTGAGAATGTTTTGAACTTTCTTCAGGCTATAAAGCTCTTCCAAAGAGGGGAGAGGGCAACCCATGATTGTCTGGGCAGTGACGTTCACACTCTGGAGCGCTGTCCTATCTGCCTCTGTGCAATTGGCAAACCCTACACAGGTGTGCAGGAAGTTGATACTCTCTAGGGTGCAGCGGTAGAAGATCTCCAGTTTTGTTAGCTGTCAAACTTTGATGCACGGGAGTTTCGAAATATCCTGTCTTGAATGGACTTCTGCCAGCAGTATTTGCTTTGCTTTATGAATAGAGCCATCTCAATAGTTGGTTTCATCTTTCCATAAGCTTGCGATCTCCATTTTAAGTGCTGGCATCTGTTGTGGGCTATTAAGAAAGACTTGGGGGCTGCTTCCTGCCTCTAAAAAAACCACATTTATCCGATTCTTCTTTAGGGAAATAAAATATTCTGCCTTTTAAAAAAAAATACTTCGCAAATTATTTCATTCTTCTGGGGCACCTGAGCAAAATGCAGGCAAAAGGGGAGAGGCGTAAGGTCTTCGTGAACATTGTCCGAGGAGCTCCTATAAGTACTTCTTGGGGGAGAAAGCACCCCTGGGAGATCCACAGATGATTGTCTCTATTATTTTTCTGCTACTTGGGTAGAAATTTCCCATTTTGGACCATCTAAAACTGTTTTTTTCAAAGCAGGCCACTTTAAGACGGGTGGACTTCAACTCCCAGAATTCCCCAGCCAGACTTGCTGGCTGGGGAATTCTGGGAGTTGAAGTCCACCCGTCTTAAAGTTGTGCAGACGGAGAAAACCAGATGTAAACATAAGACACAAATTAAATCGGAGCATTCATCCAAACTCCATTTACTCAGCTGCGTGCCTCTAAGATTTGGATCCCGTTTTTCATTGTGCTGTGTCTTACAGCTTTTCCAAAATAAATAGTTTAAAAAGAATAACTAAACACGCACGCTGATTGGAATTTGTACAGATCAGAAAGCTGTCTGGGCTGCCACCCATCATTCCTGGACCAGACAAAACATACATCCCAAAAGTCTGAATAACAGAATGAACAGAAGACTTGGAAGGGACCTTCAAGGTCTTCTAGTCCAGCCTCCTGATCAAGAAACCCTCTACCATTTCAGGCCAATGCCTGTCCAATCTCTTCTCCCGTGTTGGAGCAGTCACAACATCTGGACGCAAGAATGTTTTCACTGATTAATTGTTCTAATTGTCAGGAAATTCCTCCTTAATTCTTAATTGTTTCTCTCCTTGATGAGTTTTCATCCGTTGCCTCCTGGTGCCTTGGAAAACAGGTGGACCCCTTCTTTTGGGGGGAAGTTCCCCCCACCCAAGATATTGGAAGATGCTACCATGTCACCCCCTCGTCCTTCTTTTCATTAAACTAGACATACCCAGTGGCTATTCAGCTGGATCAGCTGTCCAAGGAGGTTAGACTTCATTCCCCATCATCCCCAGTTTGTCGATGGTGTAGTCCACGTTTGAACAGCTGGAAGGTTGGGTTGGTCTTATCTAGCAGGGTCCAGGGTTGTCTCAGTAGGGACTAGTCCAGCGGTCGCCAACGTTTTGGACCTCAGGGACCACCAAAATCATCGTTTTAAATCCCGCGGACCAGAGACCCTGGGAAAATCCCCCCAAAAGTCTGCAGGAAAATTCCACGCCCCGTTTTCCTACCGATCGATTGTTCTTTATTTGGGATCGCAGGAAACCGTCTCCAGCTCCGTTCTCAGGAGGAGAGAGAGAGACTTTTGGCTTCATGCAAGGAAAACAGCAGAAGCCGCCAAAGTCTTTCTTTCTCTCCCCCAAACTCTGCCACAAATGAGTCTATTTTGCCGGCGCAGCCTCTTGGAGCAGGAGGCCTTGCAGGGTCCCAAGGACTCATTTCTGGCGGAGTTTGGGGGGGAGAAAGAAAGACTTTGGCTGCTTTCCTTGCGTGCAGCCAGAAGCAGAAGAAGAAAGAAGCGGAAAGAAGCAGCCCGGTGGCCAGGCCAGGCGTGTGGGGCATGTGGGGCAAATTCCCCCCCTCCCTTTCCCCCCTCCCTTCACTACCTCGTGTTGTGCGCAGTGCAAGTGACACAAGCCTTGTGTTCCCACAGGCCATGCGGGCAGCGCAGCCATGTGTTCCTGCGCAGCCTGGATTAATTGCTTTGAGAGTGACATTTCTCTGCAGACCACCACAATTTTCTCGCGGACCACCAGTGGTCCCCGGCCCACCGGTTGGCAACTGCTGGATTAGGGGACTTTCCGCTTCCCTTCTGCTTCTAGGGTTCTGGCTCATCTTAGCAGAGGAATGGGTGGGTTCAAGGTTGACCAGCCATTCACCTGGGAAGCTTTGGCTTACTCTCAGTAGGGGGTTGGACTAGATGACCTCCACCATGCCTTTTCTACAGGCCGCCCTTGATTTATGGCCACAGTTGAGCCCAGAATTTTTGTCGTTGAGCAAGACAAGGGAGTCTTGCCCACATTTTACAACCTTTCTTGCCACCGTTGTTAAGTGAATCACGGTAGAGAACATGGCTGTTAAGTGAATCCGGCCTCCCCCACCCCCTCCATGGACTTTCTTGGTCAGAAGGTGGCCAAAGGGGATCCCCTGACCCCCCTGCAACCATCATAAGTGTGAATCAGTTGCCAAGCGTCTGAATTTTGACCACATGGGGACACTGCAATGGTCATAAGTGTGAAAACGGCCATAAATTGCTTTTCTTTCCAGTGCTGTGGTAACTTTGAAGGGTCACTAAATGAAGTGCTGTAAACCGAGGACTCCCTCCATCTAACATTCTTACCTATCCGAGCAGAATCCACCACTCAGACCAATGAGAGGGCTCGAGGAGAGGCTGTTTTGGCTTGGGTTCCTAGCCTCAGTGGGGAGTTTAGATCAGATGACCTCTTAGGTTCCCTTCCACTTCTAACATTCTGACTCATCTGAGCAGAATCCATGACTCAGGTGGAGGAATAGGGTCAAGGAGAAGTTGAACAGCTGTTCATCTGGAAAGCTTTGGTTTGGGTTCCTGCCTTCAGTAGGGGGTTAGGCTAGCTGACCTCTAAGACTCCTCCCAGCCTTAGGATTCTTACTCACTTGAGCAGAATCCATGAAACAGATGGAGGAATAGGGTCAAGGAGAAGTTGAACAGCTGTTCATCTGGGAAGCTTGGGTTCCTGCCTTCAGTAGGGGGTCAGGCTAGCTGACCTCTAGGACTCCTCCCAGCCTTAGGATTCTTACTCACTTGAGCAGAATCCGTGAATCAGATGGGTGGGTGGTTTCAAGGAGAGGCTGAGCAGCCCTTCGACTGGGACATTTTGGCCTGGGGGATTGGACTAGATGACCTTTCCAAAGCCCTTTCCCATGTTAGGAATCTTACTCATCCACGACCCTGTGTCTTAAAACACAGGGGAAAGAGAGAGAGAGAGAGAGAGAAAAGAGAGAGAGAGAGAAATTAAGAAAGAAAGAGAAAAAGAAAGAAAGAGGGGGAAGGCAAGAAATTAAGAGAGAAAAAGGAAGAGAGAGGAAAGAAGAGAGAGAGAAAGAGAGAAGTAGAGAGAGAAAAGAGAGAGAGGAAAGGAGAGAGAAAGAGAGAAAAAGAGAGAGAGAGAAAGAGAACAAGAGAGAAGTAGAAAAGAGCGAAAGGAAGAAAAAGAGAGACAAAGGGAGAAAGAAAAAGGACAAAAGAGAGGGAGAAGAAGAGAGAGAAGTGGAGAAAAAGAGAAAGAAAGAGAAAGAAAGAGAAAAGAGAGGGAGAGAAAAAGAGAGAGAGAATGTGAGAAACAGAAAGAGAGGGAGAAAGAAAAAGTGAGAGAGGGAGAAGAAGAGAGAGAAGCAGAGAGAAGTAGAGAAAGAGAGAAAGAGAGAAAAGAGAGAGAGAGAGAGAGAATGTGAGAATCCGAAAGAGAAAAAGAGAAAAAGAGGAAGAAAAAAAGAGAGAGAAGCAGAGAGAGAGAAAGAGAAAAGAGAGAGAGAAAGAGAGAGAAAGTGTGTGTGCGTGTGTGTGTGTGTTTAAAAATGGCAAAATCGTGGGGGTGGGGCTTCAGACCTCAACAATCCCACCAGGCAGCACAACTTTCCCTTCAGTTGTGTTGCCAAGGAAGGGGAGGATGTGACTCCAGAGGAGGCCAGGGGAGGGGGGGAGAGGGGAGGGAGGAAGGGAGGGCGGGGCTCCCAGAGGCCCCACAGCTGATTTAGAGGCTGCGGCCAAAGCACCGCTGGGTTTGTGTTCCTTGGCCACGCAAGGACATTCTTGGCCAGGACCGAAACACTTGTCCTCCCCCGGCCCTCCTGCCCCGCCGTGGTCTGCTCTGGCTCATCCTGTCCCCCCCTGGGAACAGTTGCGGTCACAAGACGAGGACTGGCAGTTCAAGGCCAGCAACTGCCCAGGTGCTGCCGGAGGAATCCAAGGAAATTGGCCTTGGGACTATGGGGGGGGTAACACGCAGCTCGGCCATCGCACTCTGGATTGGACAGCTCCAAAGAAGAGGGCTGCCACACACCAGCTTTAGACGGGTGGTCCTTGACTTGTGACCATCATTCAGCCCGACGTATCCAATAACAACCGGTTCAGTGAGCGTACGCGCACCGAGTTTGAAAAACCACCCACTCTCAACTGTAAAATGTACCTTCTATTGCAGGGGTCTCCAACCTTGGCCACTTTAAGGCCACTTTAAGCCCGGCTGGGGGATTCTGGGAGTTGAAGTCCACAAGTTCTTTAAAGCAGCCAAGGTCGGAGAGCCCAGTTCTCACTTGCAGCCCCGGGGATTACAACAGCTGATTCACACAAGCAGCCGAGGAGCTGCAAAACACAGAAATATAGGGCAGACTAGGGCAGGAGAAAAGTGGACGGGGCCCAAATGATCACCAGAACAACCAGTTTGCCCGAACCGGTCCAAACCGGTAGAATCAGAGCTGGTCTTCAGCTGGTTCTGACCAGTTCTGGAGAACCGTTAGCGGAAATTTGGGGTAGTTCGGAGAACCAGGCGATCCCGCCTCTGACTGGCCCCGCCAATCTCTTCTCTGTCTCCCATTGAGTCCCAGCTGATCGTCTGGGTCTCCTTTGGTTGCCCTGCACAGGAGAACGGAGCTGGAAAGCAGGTCAGTGGGGTGGGGAGGGGATAGAGATTTTGCAGTATATATATATATAACCGAACAACGGCAAGGATCACTTAACAACTGTGGCAAGGAACGTCATGGAATGGGACAAAACCCAGTGCACCACTGTCTTATATATGACAGTTGTGCACTGAGTTTTGTCCCATTTCATGACGTTCCTTGCCACAGTTGTTAATTGAGTTCTGCCTCCTTTTGTGACCTTTCCTGCTGGAGCGAATCCTTGCTGTTGTTCGGTTAGTCCCTCCGTCATTAAGCGCGTCTGTCCTGCGGCCTCCAGGAGTGGTGGGAGCTCCATCAATGGAGGCTTTCAAGAGAAGGCTGGACAGGCACTTGTACAGAATGGGACAACTCACCACAGACAACTCGCTGCAGGACAGTTCTATTTCACGACAGGTAGTCCTCGATTTACAACAATTCATTTAGGGGCCGTTCAATGTTACGACGGCACTGGAAAAAGTCACTTAAGGCTCCTTTGGCACACGTAGAATGGTTGGCAGCCTCTCCAAGGTCATGTGATTTACAGTCGGATGCTTGGCAACGGACTCCCATTTATGACGGTCACAGAGTCCCGGAGTCGTGTCATCCCCTTGGTCTTACTCATTTAAGAATTGCAGGGATTTGCTGAACAAATTGTGGTTCGCTGGCAGCAGGTGCAGACGGTTGAGGTCTCGGAGAGGGAGGACTCAGGTGAAGGGGGGATGGGGCCAGGACCACCAGGGAGTGGAGTGCTGCCTTTGGAGATGGTGGAGGCTGGCAGCAGTGAGGAAGAGGCCCCCGAGGAGCCTGTGCTCAGTGCGTGTGCGCGCAGGGCTGCTCGAAGGAAAGAGCAGCTGCAGCAGCACGGGCGACTCGGGAGAAAGGCTGCAAGGTGATGGCCCGTCCCTTAAAGGGATAAAAGCCAGCTGAGAAACTGCAGTTGTTTGCAGGAAGCAACAACGTTTTTGCACTCGAGCCTTGTGGACATTCGGAATAACTTGGTTGGTGTTTGGAGACTCTTTGTGTTTGAACAATTTCTTGGCAACTTTATCTCGTGTTCTTTTCTTTTAATGTTGCAACCAACCGAGGTTTTAACCCTCTTGTACTTCCTTCCTTACCACAGTTGTTAAATTAATCACTGCAATTAAGCTAGCAACATGGTTGCTAAGAGAAAACTGAAGTCCTACACTTGGGCAAGAAAAACCCAAAGGACACATATAGACCAGGTGAAACCAGTCTCAATAGCAGGAACTGGGAGAGGGATCTCAGAGTCTGAGTGGACAACCAGCTAAATAGGAGCCAGCTGTGTGCAGCAGCCGCCAAAAAAGCCAATGCAATCCTAAATTGCATTAAGAGAGGGATATAATCGAGATCAAGGGAGGGACTAATACCACTCTACAAAGCCTTAGTAAGGCCACACCTAGAGTCCTGCATCCAGTTTTGCTCACCACTTTATAAAAAAAGATGTTGAGGCTCTGGAAAAAGTGCAGAGAAGAGCAACCAGGAGGATGAGAAAAGAACTTGGAAAGAGAAGGCCGGTATCGGTCGGTGCCTTTGCCTTATGCAGATTGATAGCTTTCAATCAGATGAGAATTAGATTCAAAAGGCGCTTTTTTTCATTCTTATAAACACAATTCTTCTTGTCCGATTGAAAGCGCTCAACCTGCGTAAGGCAAATGTGTGGACCGAAACCGGCCTTCTCTTTCCAAGTTCTTTTCTCGTTTTTAATTCAGGTTAAATGGAATTAATTAATCCGTGGGACAGCTTGCCTTCAGAAGCTACGAGGATGCTGCAATGCTGAAGGTTTTTAAAAAGAGATTAATGGACAGCCATTAGTCCAGAATAGTATAGGATCTCCTGCTTGAGCAGGGTGGGGTTGGACTAGAAGATCTCCAAGGACCCTTCTAGCTCTATACTATTCTAAGAGAACGTATGTTCTATGTTCAATGGACCAGGACCAAGAGTTGTGCACCACGGCAGATGCTTTTGGGGAAAGGACAAGGCTGAAATGGTGTAGTAGAGTCTTCTGCTTTGAGCAGGGGGGTTGGACTAGAAGACCTCCAAGGACCCTTCCAACTCTGTTATTCTATTATTCTACAAATGCCAACGCTTGCTCTGACTTTGGCTGGCTGGGGAATTATGGGAGTTGAAGTCCGCGAGTCTTAACATTCCAAGGTTGGGCACTCCTAGCATAGGGGTCTCCTGCTTGGGCGGGCAGAGGGGGATTGGACTGATGACCTCCAAGGCCCCTTCCAACTCTGTGAATCTGTGAAGGGTTCTGTTCAATTTTTAATCCCTGGTATTTATTTCTGGGTTTCTGCAGAACTTCAGTTAGAGAGCTGGGACCTACAATGCGAGGCGAACAGCCAGGAGCACAAGACCTCCGAAATGGGCTCCCGCCAGCTCACTGTCCGCCGAGGGCAGCCGTTCCGGATCACGCTGAACTTCGCAGGCAGAGCGTACGAAGAAGGCGTGGACAAGCTCACCTTCATAACGGAGACAGGTGAGCCTGGGCTGCCGTGGTGGGATTCTACCGGTTTGACCCGATTTGACTGAACCGGTAGTCAGAAAAACAGCTACTGGTTTCGCCAAACTGGTATTTTTTTTGTGTTTCCCAACAATCAGCTGTTCCGATGATCAGCTGTTCCGGGATCCCCTTTGCTGTCTTACGGCTTCAACCCAGGAGGCCTCCCTGAGGCCAAGGAAGCCCCCCCCCCCAAAAAAATGGGTGTGTGGAGGTTGTGCAAAAAAGAAGAAGAAGCCACGCCCACCAAGTCACACGGCCACGCCCACCTAGCCAGACTCACAGAACCATCAGTCAAAATATTTGCATCCCACCCCCGCTTGGTTGCCCCTGGAGAGGGAGGGAGGGAGGGAAGGAGGGAGGGGGGGAAAACCCCTTCTGTGAGCGGGGATAGATCCCAACTCCCATCATCCACGCGCAGGAGGTTAAATCCACCTGGTTCAGTTCCGAGCTGGGAGAAAGGAAACAACACGGAGGCCGATCGGAAAGAACGTTTCATGGGAAGCGAAACACACACACACGGCAGGCGGTTCTGGGGCAGCCGGCCCAACGGTTGAATGAGGAGATGGATCTTTAGAGGTTTCTCTGACGTTGAAGTTTGAACCGTTTTGGGGATCGTGCAGTTGGGGGTGAGGGGGGGGAGGTTTGTGTCTTTTGCTAAATGGTGGTGGGTTAAATCCTATTATGTCTTCAAAGGTCACCTCCTTCTTCATCCCATCCCCCCGGAGCTGAAGACGGTTAGAAGACGGGGGCCCCCAAATATATGAATTATGGTTGCAGGGACTGTCTGGTTTATGGGGCTAAAAGGACTTGGGGTGACACGATAACAATTCTCCAATATCTGGGGGGGCTGCCCCAAAGAAGAAGGGCTCACCCCATTCTCCAAAGCCCTCGAATTCAGGACAAGAAACATCTTGGATGGATACTAACCGAGGAGAGAAGCAACCTGGAACTAGGGAGAAACTGCCTACCAGGGAGAACAATTGACCAGCGGAACTGCTTGCCACCAGAAGTTTGTAGGCGCTGGAGGCTTTTAAGAAACGACTGGGCAGCCATTTGTCCAGGATTATGTAGGGTCTTGAGCAGGGGGGCGGGGGGTGGACTAGAAGATCTCCAAGGTCCCTTCCAACTCTGTTATTCTCTTAGATAAATAAATGGAATGCGCTTTCGGGTGATACCTCCATCACTGAACCGCCTGGATTCCTCTGAAACTCTGCCAGGTGTTCCCAACCTGAGCCCCCACATTCCTCAGCGGGGTGGGAAGGGAGGAGGAAGGCCGCAGAGTAGGTGTGTGTGTGTGTGTGTGTGTGTGTGCGGTGGGGGCATGCGGTCCTTGGGTTTATCTCTTCCATGCAGGCAGGGAAACAAAGGCAGGAAATTGTGGGACGGTTCTTTTCCCACAAGGTTCAGTCCGCTGCGTTCCCAAACAATGCGCCCCGCCCCCGTGTCGGCCCTCCCTTGGGGGGGACCAAAGCCAGGGATGACTCCAAAGCCAGACCCCTCCCCCTTTCATCTCCTGCCCCCCCTTGGAAAATCCCCCTGCGCTGGGAAGCGGCCTGTGGCCCCAAAGCGGGGAGGGGCGATTCCGGCAGTGGCTTGCACTGTGCCAGCAGAGGGTGGGCTTTTGTGCCCAGCAAAGATGGCCACTGCCAGGCTCACCCCCTCCTCCTCCTCACTTTGGCCATTGGTGTTGCCGTACCAATAAAGGAGAATATATGTAGCACAGAGTGGAAATAGGGTGTGGTGGGGGTCCTTGGTGCACTCTCAGCCTGGCTGTTTTCTTGCAGACGTTTCATCACCCGACTAGGGAACATCATTAGTACTGGAAGAGACTGGGGTGTGGAGGAGGAGGAGGAGGAGGAGGAGGAGGAGGAGGAGGAAGACTGTGGGGTCCTCGGTGCTTTCTGAGCTCTTGCAGGGAAAAAAAAGTGCCAGGGGATTTCTAGAAGCTTGGCACGCTGACAAATTAGCCATCGACAGACACATAGACATAAACAATATCTACAGGCTGTGCAAGAGAGACAATCAGCAAGCCAAAAAGGGAACAAAGGGACCCAAACACACACACACACACACACACACACACACACACACACAAGCAATCAACACCCAGATGAGCAGAGATTCACTCCAAGATTAACATCAGACCCACAATCAAGAATTAAATAATACGCTAATCAAGGAATTATCAAACAAGTCAACAGTAAACAGCCCAGCCGATGAACCTTCAAGACACCAGCACTACCTCAACGCTGTCAGGGCAAGACAATAGAATTTAAAATGGGAGCAAACCCCACTTCCTACAAGCATTGATGATGTAACCTAGTTGGGTCATGAAATGTCTTCCGGAAAATCACCAAGTTTAGAGAGCACCAAGGACCCCACAGTTCTTTTCTCCTCCTCCTCCTCCTCCTCCTCCTCCCTCCTCCTCCTCCTCCTCCTCCTCCTCTCCTCCTCCTTCTCCTCCTCCTCCTCCTTCCTAATGCTGATGATATTCCCTAGTTGGGTCATGAAACGTCTGCAAGAAAACCACTTTTCAGAGAGCACCAAAGACCCCACAGTTCTTTCTCCTCCTCCTCCTCCTCCTCCTCCTCCTCCTCCTCCTCCTCCTCCCTCCTCCTCCCTCTCCTCCTCCTCCTCCTCCTCCATCCTAACGCTGATAATATTCCCTAGTTGGGTCATGAAACGTCTGCAAGAAAACCACTTTTCAGAGAGCACCAAAGACCCCGTTGCTCTCCTCCTCCTCCTCCTCCTCCTCCTCCTCCTCCTCCTCCTCCTCCTCCTCCTCCTCCTCCTCCTCCTCCCTTCCACCTCTGTTATTCTGGATTTCTGCATCCTTTCCCTGCCTGACTGAGTGGGATATTCCCAAAACTAAGGTTGCAATTTGATGGCGAAATGGTTTTCAGGACCTCTTGCAAATCTGTTTCCACCCAGAAGTTGTACAGCCTCGTACAATTTCTCGACAGCTTGAAAAGGACTTTGAAGTCACCGCCAGGAATGTCTGCACTGGGAGGGGAGGTTAAAAAAATAAACTGAAGAAAATCATCAGCACAGAAACCAGCAGTAGAACATAAAACAACAGAGTTGGAAGGGACCTTGGAGGTCTTCTAGTCCAGCCCTCTGCTGAGGCAGGAACCCCCATACCGTTCTAGACAAATGGCTGTCCAATCTTTTCTCAAACGCGTCCAGTGATGGAGCAGCCAGAAGTTCTGGTGGCAAGCAGTTCCACCGGTTAATTGTCTCCACTGTTGGGAAATTTCTCCTTCGTTCTAAGTTGCTTCTCTCCTGGGTTAGTTTCCATCCATTGTTCCCATCGTGCCTTCTGGTGCTTTGGGGAATAGGTTGCACCCCCCGACCCTCTTTGGGGCAGCCCCTCAAATATTGGAAGGCTGCTATCATATCACCCCCACGTCCTTCTTTTCACTAATACCCAAATCCTGCAACAGTTCATCGTATGTTATATCTATATTATTTTTACGGATATTTTCCCTTTTCCTTTTTTAAATAGCAGAGATTGCTCTTTTTCCAAAAAGGAAATGGACTTTCTCGGTGTTTTCTTTCTTTCTTTCTTTCTTTCTTTCTTTCTTTCTTTCTTTCTTTCTTTCTTTCTTTCTTTCTTTCTTTCTTTCTTTCCTTCCTTCCTTCCTTCCTTCCTTCCTTCCTTCCTTCCCTTCTTTCCTTCCTTTCTTCCTTCCTTACTTCTTTCCTTCCTTCCTTCCTTCTTTCCTTCCTTCCTTCTTTCCTTCCTTCCTTCTTTCCTTCCTTCCTTCTTTCCTTCCTTCCTTCCTTCCTTCCTTCCTTCCTTCCTTCCTTCCTTCCTTCTTTCCTTCCTTCCTTCCTTCTTTTTCCTTCCTTTCTTCCTTTCTTTCCTTCCTTCCTTCTTTTCCTTCCTTCCTTCCTTCCTTCCTTCCCTTCCTTCCTTCCTTCCTTCCTTCCTTCCTTCCTTCCTTCCTTCCTTCCTTCCTTTTCTTTTTCATTTGAAGGCCTTTCTCTTCTCATTCAAGAAGCTTCTTGGATGAGAAGGGAAACATTTTCCCAAGGAAACATCAAAAAAGCCCGTTTGCCTTTTGGGGAACAAAATCTCCTTCGTGGTGGGCGAACGGTCAGCTCCCCCTACCTGGGCCGTCCTGGGCGTCCAAGCCCCCTTCGAAAGCCGCCCCTCTTGACAAACGCTGCCCTGCAGGAAATGCTTTTAAATCGGAAAGGCTTTTTCTAAAAAAAGAAAGTCGAGACTTGGGCAGCCCCTCCCGGAAGGAAAGAGACACGGAGAATAGAATTGGGGTCCCCACCAGGGTATTTTTGCAGACCCTCCTGGATTGTAACCAATGCAGCTGAGTTTTGGGTTTATGGGCCAGAGAAGACCCCCATCCCACCCCCCAATTTGCTTGGCCAGATGTGACTGCCTTCCCCCCACCCTTCCTTCCCTCCCCAAGCAAGACTGGCAGCTCCTGGATCTGGATTTAAAAGGGTCTCTGTCCTGCTTGGATGGGAGCGGGTGGGGGTTGGACTAGATGACCTCTGTTCACCTGAATCTGAATCTCTCCGGAAGGCAGAGTCGGAGTCCTGGCAGGCAAACCCAAAGGAGGATCTGTCCTGAAGGCCCCCCCACCCCTTCACACACACACACACACACACACACACACCTGTCCCGCTGGTGTGGCTGGCAAGGAGGCAGAGGAGGTTGAGCGGCTGGGAGTTAGCAGCCCCCTCCTAGAAAAGCCCCCCCCTCACTCCCCCCTCCCCCTCCCTGAAGAGAATGAATGAGAGCCACTGTCTGGAGGGGAAGGGCTGTCCCTCCCTCTCCCTCCCTCCCGGGGGAGGGAGAGGCTATTCCTGTCCCTGTGGGGGCCACTGAGTCAGCGTTGGGCCTCCCAGCCAGCCAGGCGAGGGGCCGAGGCGGATTCTCAGGCTGCCAGTGGCCAGATGGAGGGGAGGCAAAACACACACACACACACACACACACACACACACACACACACACGTGTCTCCAGGTTCAAGGGGGGGTTTTCAGCCAGAGCTCCCGGTGCCCCGCCTCGTGCCATGAAAGGCGCCCATCCAGAGGAGCAGGGCGAGCGGATGGCCTCTCCTGGCAGCGGCCCTTTTCTTCCCCCTCTGCAGAGGGAAGGGCGTCTGAAGGGGGAAAGGCGGGAGGGAGGGAGGGAGGGAGGGAGGAAGGAGAGAAGGAAGGAAGGGAAGGGGAGGGGGAGGGAAGGAAGGAGGAAGAAGGAAGGGGAGGGAGGGAGGAGAGAAGGAAGGGAGAGGGAGGAAGAAAGGAAAGGAAAGGAAAGGAAGGGGAGGGGGAGGGGAGGGAGGAGAGAAGGAAGGGAAGGAAGGGAAGGAGGAAGGGGAGGGAGGGAGGAAGGAAGGAGAGAGGAAGGAAAGGAAAGGAACGGAAAGGAAGGGGAGGGAGGGGAGGGAAGGAAGGAAGGAAGGAGGAGGAAGGAAGGGGAGGAAGGAAGGAGGAAGGGGAGGGGGGAGGGAGGAAGGAAGGAGAGAAGGAAAGGAAAGGAATGGAAAGGAAAGGAAGGAAAGGAAGGAAGGGAAGGGAAGGGAAGGAGGAAGAAGGAAGGGGAGGGAGGAGGAGAGAAGGAAGGGAAGGAAGAGAAGGAGGGAGGAGGAAGGGGAGGGAGGGAGGGAGCAAGGAAGGAAGGAAGGAAGGAAGGAAGAAGGAAAGGAAAGGAAGGGAAGGGAAGGGAAGGGAAGGAGGAAGGGGAGGGAGGAAGGAGAGAAGAGAAGGAAAGGAAGGGAAGGAGGAAGAAGGAAGGTGAGGGAGGGAGGAGAGAAGGAAGGGAAGGAAGGAAGGAAAGGAGGAAGGAGGACGGGGAGGGAGGGAGGAGAGAAGGGAAGGAAATGAAGGGAAGGGAAGGGAAGGAGGAAGAGGGAAGGGAAGTTGACAGCCAGGGTGGGTCAGGTGTCAGGCTCATTTGACCATCGGCCCAGCCTTTAGGAGATGCCAAAAGAGCTTGTGATATAACACAGCCCAACCTGGGGGTGGGGGCGGTGGGCTTCCCTGGTTCTGGGTGAGATGCATGCGCGCACACACACACACACACACACACACACACACACACACACCGAATGAGCTCCTGTTTGCGGTGGCCCTGCAGAATCCCCGCTGCCTTCGGTCCGGACGCTGCTCCCTCCCAAAGAGGAGCCCACCCAGCCGGCCAGCCGTGGGCCCCCCGCCCCTGGGCCCAGCCCCGGCCCTTGAAGAGGGAGCCAAGGGGAAGCCGGGGAAGGGGAGGGCCGAGGAGGGGCCGGCCTCTGCCCTCCTGGCTGGCTGGGGGATTCTGGGAGTTGGAGACAGACTGACCGGGACGGCAGAGCCATGGATAGAAAAGGCACGGAGCCCCTTTTCCCCCGGGGGGCCATTAGCCGCTTCCTGAAGGGCCCCCAGAGTCCCAAGGGGGCTGAAACACCCTCGCCCCACCTTTGAAGAACGAGCACATGAACTCACCTGTGTTTTTCTCTCCCTCTCTCTCCCTCCTTTCATTCCTTCCTTCCCTCCCTCCACCCCCTCCCTCTCTCTCTCCTCTTTCCCTTCCTCACCCCTTCGTCCTTCCTTCCTTCCTTCTTCCCACTTTCCCTCAATCCCTCCCTCTCTCCCTTCCTTCCTTCCATTCTCCCTCCCTCTCTTCCTCTTTCCTTCCCTTCTCTCTTCCTGTTTTCCTTCCTTCTTCCCTCTTTTCCTCAATCTCTCCCTCTCTCCCGCCTTTTTTCCTCCCTCGATCCCTCCCTCTTTCCCTTCATCACCCCTTCGTCCTTCCTTCCTTCCTTCTTCCCACTTTCCCTCAATCCTCCCTCTCTCCCTTCCTTCCTTCCATTCTCCCTCCCTCTCTTCCTCTTTCCTTCCCTTCTCTCTTCCTGTTTTCCTTCCTTCTTCCCTCTTTTCCTCAATCTCTCCCTCTCTCCCGCCTTTTTTCCTCCTCGATCCCTCCCTCTTCAATCACTTCCTTCTTCCCTCTTTCCCTCAATCCCTTCCTCCTTTCCTTCGTCCTTTCCTCCTCCCTCTCTCCCTCCCTTCTTCCCTCTTTCCCTCAATCACTCCTTCTCTCCCTCCCTCCCTTCCATGCTCCCCCTCTCTCTTCCTCTTTCTCTCTATCAATCCCTCCCTCCCTTCTTCCCTCAATTGCTCCTTCTCTCTCTCCCTCCCTTCCATGCTCCCTCTCCCTCTTTCCCTCCGCCAATTCCTTCCTCCCTCCCTTCTTTCCTCCCTCCCTCCCTCCCTCCCTTCCATAGGGCCTTGCCCCATCGAGACCTCGGGGACCCGCTCCCCTTTCCCTCTCTCTTGCTCCCTGGAGGGATCGTCCTGGAGTTCGGCTGTAGAACAGCAGGATGGGCTGTCCCTCTCTGTCTCCATCTCCTCCCCTCCGGACGCCCGCATCGGCCGATACCGCCTGGTCCTGGACGCCTCCACCCAGTATCAGGGCTCCAGCTTCAACCTGGGCGAGTTTGTCCTGCTCTTCAACCCCTGGTGTCCAGGTAAGGCTTTTCCCCGGTTGTGGGAGGGGACCACTCAGCTCTGTCAGCCTTGGAAGCCATTTTGTACTTGGAAGTTTCCAGGTTGCCACATTCGGTGCCTGGGAATTAGGCAGGGGGGATTTCATACCGGGGTAGGAGATGAGACTCAACAACATTCCTTTCTTAGAGAGTCAAGGACAAGTTGCTCTGCACCTGGAAGGGTTTTTTCTGGAGGGATGTCTCCCGTTGGGACGAAGATTTGGTTGGGCCATGGGATGGACTGGTGGGTGCCGGCAGGGGTGGGATTCTACCAGTGCTGACCGGTTTGGGAGAACCGGTAATTCCAGTGATCATTTGGCCCCACCCACCCACCCCCGCTCTTTCCTGCGTGGCTGATTCGCGTGGCCGAGCGGTTTTGCCGTGTCTCAGCTGTTTTACTCACTGGGGCTGCAGTAAGCAGTAAGCTGAAATGCGGTGGTGGTTTGCTACCGGTTTGGACCGGTTTGGCTGAACCGATAGTCACAAAAAGCTGACGATCAGCTGAAAGGAGGAAAAGGGGATCTCGTGACCCCCGGGACACTGCAACCGTCATAAGTATGAGTCAATTGCCGAGTGTCCAGATGTTGATGACATGATCATGGGGATACTGCAAGGGTCTTAAGTGTGGAAAACTGTCATCAGGCACTTATTTCAGTGCTGTTATAATCTTGGTCATTAAATGAATGGTTGTAAGTCAAGGACTTCCTTCCTCCTTTCTTCCTCCCTCCCTTCCTTCCCTCTTTCTTTTATATCCTTCCTACCTTCCTTTATAATTTTCCTTCCTTTTTTTATATGTTTCTTTCCTTCTATCTTTTATATTTTTCTTTCCTTCCTTCCTCTCCCCCTCCCTCTCTTTCTTCCCTCTTTCTTTTATATCCTTCCTTCCTTCTTTCCTTCCATCCTTCTTTTATATTTTCCTTCCATCCTTCTTTTATATTTTTCCTTCCTTCCTTCCTTCTTTTATATTTTTCTTTCTTTCATTCCCTCCTTCCTTCTTTCTTCATATTTTTCTTTCCTTCCTTCCTCTCTCCCTCCCTCCCTTTTATACTTCTTTTATATTTTTCCTTCCTTCCTTCTTCATATTTTTCTTTCCTTCCTTCCTCTCTCCCTCCCTCCCTCCCTTTTATACTTCTTTTATATTTTTCCTTCCTTCCTTCCCTCCCTCCCTCCCTCCTTCCTTCCTTCCTTCCTTCCCTCCCTCCCTCCTTCCTTCCTTCCTTCCTTCCTTCCTTCCTTCCTTCCTTCCCTCCCTCCCCTCCTTCCTTCCTTCCTTCCTTCCTTCCTTCCTTCCTTCTTTCCTTCCTTCCTTCCTTCCTTCCTTCCCCTCCCTTTTCTCCTTCCTTCCTTCCTTCCTTCTTTCCTTCCTTCCTTCCTTCCTTCCTTCCTTCCTTCCTGTACTGAGCCTGGGATCTCTGGCTTGCAAAGCCCTTCTTCACCATCCTTGGCTGAGCACACGGACCTGCTGAGCTCCCGTGAACAAGTTCCGTCATGTGGTTCAGTTTCTTCTGGTCTAGAAAGTTGCCCAAGAAACTCGACTAATTATTGTGTACTTTGGAAACCGTGGTTAGATAAACAACCTCTTAGGATGCAGCCCTGGCGAAAGAGAAGGTGCCATGTGTTAATTGCACTTTGGCAGTTCCAAGGGAAGGCATCTCACATTACCAAAGATATTTGCCCCGAGGCCAGGAAGGGTTTGCTAAGCGGAAAGGATTATATCCAGTAGCTGCGTTGATGGTATCTGTTATTTATTTATTTCTTTTTCTTTTTTTAATTTGGTTAGTCAATTGCATACAAGATAATAGGTATAAGTGAAACGTAGTTATGAATATATGAAATGGGTACATATAAGAAAAGTAAAAGAAACAATAGGACGGGGACGGTAGGCATGATTGGTGCGCTTATGCACGCCCCCTACAGGCCTCTTAGGAAAGGGGTGAGGTCAACAGTAGAGAGTCTAAGGTTAAAGTTTTTGGGGTTTGGGGAAGAAACCACAGAGTCAGGTAGAGTATTCCAGACATTGACCCCTCTGTTATTGCTGAAGTCGTATTTCCTGCAGTCAAGTTTGGTGCGATTAATCTTGAGTTTGTATCTATTGTTTGCTCTTGTGTTGTTATGGTTGAAGCTGAAGTATTCATTGACAGGTAGGACATTGCAATGTATGATTTTATATACTACATTTAGATCGGACCGAAGGTGGCGTAGTTGTAGGTTTACTAGGTCTAGAATTTCAAGTCTGGTGGCATCAGGTCTTCTGCAATGAGTAGAGGAGTGGTGAACTCTTCTTGTGAAATATTTCTGGACTGTCTCAACTGTACTAATAACTGTACTAATATTGCTCTTGTGTTGTTATGGTTGAAGCTGAAGTATTCATTGACAGGGGCAGTTGTAGTTGGAATTGAGGTAGTTAGGGGCGTGCGTGCCTAGTTCTGAGTGATGGTGGGTTGGATGAGGTAGGGTTGAATGTGGAGTTGTGGGTTGTGTGATTTACTTTTGATACAATCATCGCGGTAGTCAATGTAGAGATCCTTCTCTCCGTTGTCTAGATGTCTTTTGAGTTCATTGTGGAGTTTACGGGAGCAGATTCTTTGCAGTCTGGATAAGTTTGGTCTTGAGCGAAGTTTTTTGTGGTTGGGATTGGTTTTTGCAATGGCGTTTATCGTATGAATGAATATGCATTTGCTGGACTCCTTTTTGCAAACAACTCTACAAATTTTGGGGCCACTGAGCCATCATTGTATCTGGACTCAGGGCCATCTCTGGTTATTTCAATGATATCTTTAGGAGAGATGTTATTACTTTCATGGTTTTATTTTTCTTACCTGTATTTTATGGGAAGACAACGCCCAAGAGCTGCCTCCAAGAAACACCCTTTCCCTGAAATTTCACCTAATGCGCCATTGGTGGCTTCCAAAGCAGAGAACATAACAGGGTTAGAGGGGTCCTAGGAAGTCTTCTAGTCCAACCTCCCCCTGTCCATGGCAGGATATCAACTCCAAAGGACTTTTGAACTGAGATAGCAGGGTGCCATCTTCCTGTCCATAATTTGCCACCGACTAAGACGGTGAAGACTAAGGTGGTTTTCCCAGTTGTAATTCATGGCTGTGAAAGTTGGACTCTAAGGAAGGCTGAGCGCCAAAGAATGGAGGCCTTTGAACTCTGGGGCGAGAGGAGAAGATGCCTGTGAGTCCCTTGGACTGCAAGGCCATCTAACCGGTCAGTCCTAGAGAGAGATTAACCCTGGCTGACTGCTCTTTAGAAGGCCAGATCCTACTCAAAGACTTTGGCCACCTCATGAGAAGGAAGGAAGGACTCCCTGGAGAAGAAGAGCCAAATGCTGGGAACGATGGAGGGAAAAAGGAGAAGAAGGGGATGGCAGAAAAGGAGGGGGCTGGATGGAGTCACTGAGCTTAAATGGACTCCAGAAGATGGTAGAGGACAGGAAGACCTGGAGGAACGTTGTCCATGGGGTCGCGATGGGTCGGACACCACTTCGCCACTAACAACAAGATGGTGAAGAGGAACATGGGAGATATTAACCCCCTCTATCCTGCATCGTTCAAACTCCCCTCTCTGAGAGGCTCCCATATTCTCTGAAGACCCCAAAGATATTGGCCAAGAAACTTGCAAGAGTCTTGGGGACGGGAGATCCATTGTGCTTCAATCTCCAGTCGAGGATGCTTTTCGGTAGTCCAGAGAGGATGGCCAATCTCCTCGTGAGCATCTCTCGGGCAGAGGAGACCCACAAGGAAGAACAGGAATCTGGGGGCTAAACCATATGATGAACAATTGAAGGGACATGGGGTGTCTAGTCTAACGAAGGGAAGGTCTGGCGGTGAGATGACATCTTCTACTCCTTGAAGGCTGTCACAAAGAAGATGGAGTCAAAGTCTCTTCCAACACTGTTATTCTGCAGTGACCACAATCTTGGATTCAAGCCTGACAGATGGATGGACGTTTGATGTTGTTGACATCCATTTTTGGTCACCACAATATAAAGAAGATGTTGGGACTCTGGAAAGCGTGCAGAGAAGAGCAACTCAGACGATTAGGGAAACTGGAGGCTTAAAGCATGTGAAGAATTGGGTGTGAGTAGTTTCGTGAGAAGAAGGGACCAGGGATGACATGATAGCAGTCTTCCAATATTTGAGGGGGCTGCCACAAAGAAGAGGAGGGGGTCAAGCTCTTCTCCAAAAGCCCCTGAAGGGAGGACAAGAAGCAACGGATGGAAACGCACATCGAGGAGAGAAGCAACCTAGAATTACAGAGGGAATTTTCCTGATAGTGAGAACGATTAACCAGGGGAACAACTTGTCTCCAGAGGTTATGGGTATTCCACCACTGGAGATTTTTTTAAAGAAGAAATTAGACAGCCCCTGGTCTGGAGTGGTATAAGATCTCCTGCTTGGGCAGGGGGTTGGACTAGAAGACCTCCAAGGTCACCCCCAAAGCTACTTTTTCAGGAGAAAACGGGACTCTCTTCTTTTTTCTTCTTGGAAAACGTGTCGCTTCTCATCCCAGAAGCTTCTTAAGCTCTGACTGGACGGTGGGGAAGGGAAGGATTTGTGCTCCTTGCAGACAGCAGGTCATTTGCATCCTTTTAGGGGGTCGTTGAGGCCACTTGGAGGTTTATCAGTGTCCTCGGGGTCCCCTGAGTAATGGGTGTGGAGCTTTCTTGGCTGCCGAATGTTTCTGCAGATGTTTTCAGGCAAACGGATGTGGAGAAGGCTCCACACCTATTTGCACCATTCAGGTGACTCGAGGACAGAGACATATCTCCACGTGGCCTCAACGACCCTCTAAAAGGATGCAAATGACCAGCTGTCTACAAGGAGGATCAATCCTTCCCTTCCCCACCATCCAATCAGAGCTGAGGAAGATTCTTGGATGAGAAGCGAAACGTCTTCAAAAGAAGAAAAAAAAACAGAAAATCCACCTGCCTCTTGAAAAAAAAAAGCACTTTGGGGACAACCAGGACCTGGAGGGCTGACAGTCTCCATAGACACCTCCAAGATCTCTTCGCTCTTTGTTATTCTGTGTTCTTTCTCACTCAACCCCAGAGCGAAAAGAATCACAAAGAACCCTTTGGAAGCAAAAAAAAAATCTAAACTTTTAGCCGAAGGGGGTTGGCGTCCCTCCGGGGTCTCTCTTGCAACATCGCTTCGCGAAAGGGGACATTTTGCATGAATTTTTCACAGGCAGCCGAGACCAAACATCGAAATAGCCCAAATGTTAGGCCCTCTTTCTTTCCCTGTGCAAACAAACCTCCTCGCGGCATGTGGCTGGAATGTGCCTGCAGGGGCCGGCTGCACCGGCCCACTGCGTGGTCTCACCGACCTCTTGCAAAGACAAAACAAATACGATTAAAATATCTTCATTGCTATATGGGCAAAGTGTTGGAGACGTAATCACAGCCCAGGAACTTATTTTCATATGTGGTGGACGTGTCCCCAAGCCCGGAAATATTGGTTTAAAATTAAAACATAGTTGGAAGAAATAACTAGAGAAAGAATTGAATTAAGACCAGAACTTTTTGGATTAAGTATAATAGGATCTAATGTTAGTAGGAACTTCCAATATATCATTCTCCATGTGGTAACCACTGCCAAAATCTCATTTGTGCAAAACTGGAAACAGGATACCATTCTCTCTGAGATAATAGTAGTAGAAGTAGTAGTAGTAGTAATAATAATAATAATAATAATAGTAGTAATAATAATAATAATAACAACAACAACAATGATAATAATAACAATAATGATAATCCTTGAATGCGCTGAAATGGACAGGCTAACAATGATATTAAAAGATAAAGAAGAAATCGAGTACTATAAGATATGGAACCTTTGGTATGAGTGGTTAGAAAGAAGATGCAGAGGCGTCAATCGACAGTAAAAATTAGAAAATGTTAGTCAATGTGGTATATATATCAGGAAGCTCAAACTGCCCAAGGAGCTGCTTGATTCAGAGGAATGATGGAGTCTGTCATCTGCACCTCTATAACTGTCTGGTTCGGTTCTGCAACCCAACAGGACAGATACAGACTTCAGAGGGTAATTAGGACTGCAGAAAAAGACAATTACTACCCACCTGCCTTCCATGGGGAACCTGCATCCTGCAGGAGTCAGAAAGAGGGCTGTGAAAATATCTACAGACTCCTCACATCCCGGATATATAAACTGTTTCAACTCCTTCCCTCAAAACGACGCTACAGAGCCCTGCACACCAGAACAACTAGACACAAGGACGTTTTTTTCCCCAAATGCCATCACTCTGCTAAACAAATAATTCCCTCAACACTGTCCAACTATTTACAAAGTCTGCACTACTATCATCATCACTACTATCAACACTGTCCAACTGTTTACAAAGTCTGTACTACTATCACTATTAATCTTCTCATCAAACTTGATTGCAGGAAATACGACTTCTGCAATTACAGTGGTCAATGTCCGGAATCCTCTACCTGACTCTGTGGTGTCTTCCCCAAACCCCAAAAAAACTTTAACCTTAGACTGTCTCCTATCGACCTCACCCCTTTCCTAAGAGGCCTGTAGGAGGCCTGCATAAGCGCACCAACGTGCCTACCGTCCCTGTCCCATTGTTTCTTTTACTTTTCTTATATGTACCCATTTCGTGTATTCATAACTATGTATATACTTATACCTATTATCTTGTAAGTGATTGACAAATCAAATAAATAAATAAATAAATAAAGTTAATAAACTTCACAAGTTTATTAACGTCAAGAGCAACTAGGGAATAGCATCAGTGCTAGGAGGGCAGAGAATTGGGAGAAAGGAGGAGGAGGAGGAGGAGGAGGAGGAGGAGGAGGAGGAGGAGGAGGAGGAGGAGGAGGAGGAGGAGGAGGAGGATGTATGGGGTCCTTGGTGCTCTCTGAGCTTGGTTGCTTTCTTACAGACGTTTCATGGCCCAACTAGGCAACATCATCAGTGCTAGAAGGGAGTGGGGTTTGTGGGGACGAGGAGGACGAGGAGGAGGAGGAGATTGTCAAAAACAAATCAAGCTGGAAGCGTGTGATGGTGTGATGAAGACTCCACCATTCAGAGTTTCAATCGCATCCTTTTAGCTGCCACCTTGACTTTTTCTGACTTGCCCTGTGGACACCTCCCGGGGTCATCTTTACCTTCTGGGGCCAGACTGAAGGCTACCAATGGTCCCCTTGTCCAAGTGCCCAAGGACACCTGAAGTCCGACGGACTTTCAGAACATCGTGGAGAGCCTCAAGGGATGATCTCAATCAACCTTGAAGACATAGCTGTTATGTTTCATATCAGGAGTTTGAGGAGAGCCCCCTCCAAACGCAAGCCAACAAACCAACAACACACAATTTTCTGCAAGGGGATTGCTGATAAACTAATCAATTCCCATTATCCTCACTTTCCTGAATCTTTTCTCCGCTGCTGATAAGAGGAAATCTCTCTGTTTTGCCTGATGGCAAAGAATGAACTAGCTCTATTTTTCAGGAGAAGTCATCTATCGTTCTTCATTCTTTGCTTCAAGGTGGTTTTTTCAGGTTGGTCTTCCTCTTTGGGGCATCCTTGGGATGTGGGCTGGATTCCCAACTCCCATGATCCTCCCCCTTGGGGATGGGTAGGGTAGATGGCCGATATTCTGGAAGACCGGGCCCCAGGGCAAGGTTCTTCAAACTTGGCCAGTTTTAAGACTTGTGGACTTCAACTCCCAGAACTCGTGAGCTAACATGACTGGAGGAGGAATTCTGGGAGTTGAAGTCCACAAGTCTTAAAGCTGCCAAGTTTGAAGGCCCCCCTGCCCCAGGGGAAGGTGGACACAGAAGTTCTGCAGAAGTTCTCTGGGGTGATGGCTTCTCTCTATCTCCAAACTGTCTCCTGCATCTGAGCTTCCTCTTTTTTCAACAGAGGACTCTACGTATATGGAGAATGATGAGGACCGCGTTGAGTATGTGCTGACCCAACAAGGCCTGATCTACCAAGGATCGAAGGACTACATCATCTCCATCCCCTGGAACTTCGGACAGGTGAGCTGTTCTCTTGTTCTGCTAGGGGTAAGACCGCCTCTCCTGGAGGGTATCTGTCTATCCCACCACATCAGGAGAGGTGGAAGAACTTCAGGTCCCTTCCATTAAACATGGCCACCTGGTAGGACCACTTTTTCTGGAGTGGCAGATCTTTGGACAAAGATCTTGCCAAGAGACTGAAGCTTTTCCCATGCTGTTAGCCTTCCAGAAGACCATAAAGACCTGGATTTTCACCCAGGAACCAGGTTAGGAGTGAAGAGAGCCCCCAAAGGTCCATGCAAATTGGTCCCACCAGTTCTTGCTTGCTTGCAAAGGATATTTCTGTCAGATCTTCCAATACACCATTGTTGCTACTTTGTCGTGCCGTTGTTTACAATCAGTCTGGTTGGATCTTCTTGCATGTTTATTCTGCTTCTTTGCAGAGACAGTATTTGTTGTCTATTGCTGTCTTCTCAACTTCTGGCTTTGTATACATTTGTTCTTAGGGCTTGCCAGAATCAGAATCCAGATTCAGCCAGAATCCACCCCATTGTTTCTTCCTTCAACTTTCCTGTTCTAAGCCACTGCCAGGTCCTAGAATTATCTGTTTTCTCTGATATATTTTTTAAAAGTACTGGCCGTGTAATGGTTGACTTCCCAGGCCACCTTTCTGTTCTTCATTTATTCTTTCTTGTGGCCACTTTAAATTTGCCAGTAGTCAGTAGACTTCTCTGTTCTGCTAGTGTTATATTGTTTAATTTGTTGGTTGTACATTGCCCAAAGTCATTCATCAGTAAGATGTTTGATCATATAAGTGTGATAAATAAACTTCCTCTTTCCTCTTCCAGAAACCTTTGTTATAGTACTGGATACTGGGAAGTTTATTGATTTATTTTATTGATTTGTCAAGCAAATAGAATAGAATAGAACAGAACAGAACAGAACAGAACAGAACAGAACAGAATAGAATAGAACAGAATAGAATAGAATAGAACAGAGATGAATAGAATAGAATAGTGTAGCGTAGAATAGAATAGAATAGAACAGAGATGAATAGAATAGAATAGAATAGAATAGAATAGAATAGAATAGAATAGAACAGAATAGAGTAGAATAGAATAGTGTAGAGTAGAATAGAGTAGCGTAGAATAAAATAGAATAGAATAGAATAGAATAGAACAGAGATGAATAGAATAGAATAGTGTAGCGTAGAATAGAATAGAACAGAGATGAATAGAATAGAATAGAATAGAGTAGAATAGAATAGTGTAGAGTAGAATAGAGTAGCATAGAATAGAATAGAATAGAATAGAATAGAATAGAATAGAATAGAATAGAATAGTGTAGCGTAGAATAGAATAGAATAGAATAGAATAGAACAGAGATGAATAGAATAGAATAGAATAGAATAGAATAGAATAGAATAGAATAGAATAGAATAGAATAGAATAGAATACCTTATTGGCCAAGTGTGATTGGACACACAAGGAATTTGTCTTGGTGTAAATACTCTCAGTATACATAAAGAAAAGGTACATTCGTTAAGAATCAAGAATCATAATGTACAACAGTTCATGATAGTCATAGGGTAAAAATCAACAATCAAATCATACTAGGAAACAGTCAAGTGGGAGGGGATGGGTGATAAGGAGTGTGAGAAGATTAACAATAATAGTAGTGCACACTTTGTAAATAGTTGAACAGTGTGGAGGGAATTATTTGTTTAGTACAGTGATGGCATTTGGGAAAAAACCGTCCTTGTGTCTAGTTGTTCTGGTGTGCAGGGCTCTATAGCGTCATTTTGAGGGAAGGAGTTGAAACAGTTTATGTCCGGGATGTGAGGGGTCATAAACTGTTTCAACTCCCGTTTTAGATAGCAGATATAATTAGGGACGTAATTATGAGTACATGAAATGGGTATGAATAAAAAGGAACATTGGGACAGGGAGGTTAGGCGCATTGGTGCACTTATGCACACCCCTTAGAGAGCTCTTAGGAAAGGGGTGAGGCCAACAGGAGACAAACTAAGGTTTAAAGTTTCAGTGCATCTTTTTCACTATCCATTGGATATTCTTTTGTTGGAAGAAAAAAATCCATCTGGTTCAGTTCTAAGTGGGGAGAAAGGCACTGGAAACATGGCGGGGCTGGTTGGAAAGATGGTTTATTATTGGTGAACAGGACCACATGGGTTTTGGGGTCCTGGGCAGCTGATCCCACGGAGTGGAGAGTGAGAAGTATTTATACCCACTCTTGGGCCTCGCCCTTGAGCTTCCTGTTCCTGTGCAAGGGCCTATATTCTATTGGTTGACAGACTCCCAGGGGGCCATGCAGGGGTCATAGCTGAGGTTGTCTGAGATACGTTTGGTTGAACCTCGCTGGGTGATGCCATGAAGGGGCTTGGTTGGGCCATGGGGTGAGCTCTGCTGATGGATAATCCTACGATGTCTTGAAGGACCATGTCTTAATCCCATCACCCTGGGAGCTGAAGGTCTTTTGTCTTGTAGAGAGGCTGGCCCAGTCCTGCTGGGGCTATTAAGAAAGACTCGGGGGGCTGCCTTTCAAGAGCCTGTTTCTCCTTTAGGGAAATATAATATTCTGCCTTTTTAAATATTTCTCAAAGTGTTTTTCTTCTAAGAGAGGTCTGGGGACTAACTTTCTACACTTCCAATGCCCCCTTTTTTTAATTTCTTTAATCATCTGGCATCCTTGCGATGTTCTGCGCCCACCCATTTTGCTTCGTAAGAAGAGTCAGTCAACGCCGCTGCGGGGACGATTCATTGTCATTATATTTTTGGTCTTCCCAGCGGGGCCTTTTAATTCTGTTTGAGTCCACTCCACCATTCCAGCTGTGTATCTAATGACTGGAATTTGCTACGTGTTAATTGCCTTGACGGTATTTCCTCCACTGAGTTTGGAACTTTAAGATCTTCTTCGCTCTCTTGATGTATTCACTCCTGGGCTCTTCCTGGACTTCGCTGGCCTTGATGTTGTCAGTTTGAAGGATGCCCAGGTAGAAAATACGATCAGTTCATCTAAGCTTTTGATGTTATTTCTGTAGGGCATTTTGATTCCTTTAATTTTTACTATTATTCCCCTTCTGATGGTAAGCATGGCGCGTTTTGTCCAGTACAAACGCCATTGCAATATCTTGGCTGTACAGACAGAGAGTAACAGAATACCAGACGGGGAGGGGGCCTGGTAGGTCATCTAGTCCAGCGGTCACCAACCAGTGGGCCGAGGAGCACTGGTGGTCCCTGAGAAAATTTTGGTGGTCCACAGAAAAACGTCCGTCCCCCCCAAAGCAATTAACTCAGGCTGCACAGGAACACAAGGCTGCCCTGCCCACATGGCCTGCCCACCCACTGGCCCCCACCCTTCAGCTGAGTGCAAACCTTGAGTAGAGCCATGCGAGCTGGAACTGGAAGGTAAGATCAACAGCAGAGGAGGGAAATCCGCCCTGGGGTGGTTTGCTGACGTTGGTGGGAAAGTCGGTCCCCTATTCCAGAGATGCAGGAGTCACAGGACTGGCCCTTTGGTCACCCCAGAGCAGCTCCTCCAGTCCATGGCAGGCCGGTGCACCCAGGTGGAGGAGCAGTTACTCCAGGTTGACCAAAGGGCCAGTCCTGTGACTACTGCAGCTCTGGAATATCGGACTGACTCTCCCACCAATGTCAGCAAGCCACCCATCAGTCAAAATTCAAATTAGTGGTCCACCGGAGTTAAAATTATGAGTTTGGTGGTCCCTGAGGTCCAAAAGATTGGCAACCCCTGTTCTAGTCCAACCCCCTGCCCAAGCAGGAGCCTCCACACCATTTCTGACAGGTGGCGGCCCAACTTCCGAAGGCAACTTCTGTTCCATGGGTTGATTGTTCTAACTGTCAGAAAATTTCTCCTTATTTCCAGGTTTATTTTTATTTTACTTGGTTTGTCAATTGCTTACAAGATAATAGGTATAAGTAAAAACATAGTTATGAATACATGGATACATATAAGAAAAATAAAAGAAACAATAGGATAGGGATGGTAGGCACATCGGTGCGCTTATGCACGCCCCCTACAGACCTCTTAGGGAAGGGGTGAGGTCAATAGTAGACAGTCTAAGGTTAAAGTTTTGGGGGTTTGGGGAAGAAACCACAGAGTCAGGTAGAGGATTCCAGACATTGACCCCTCTGTTGCTGAAGTCGTATTTCCTGCAATCGAGTTTGGTGCGGTTAACCTTGAGTTTGTATCTATTGTGTGCTCTTGTGTTGTTATGGTTGAAGCTGAAGTATTCATTTGCAGGTAGGACATTGCAATGTATGATTTTATATACTATACTTAGATCGGACCGAAGGTGGCGTAGTTCTAGGTTTTCTAGGTCTAGAATTTCAAGTCTGGTGGCATAAGGTCTTCTGCAACGAATCTCTCCTGGTTCAGTTTCCATCCATTATTCCGTGTGTGGCCTTCAAGTGCCTTGGAAAATAGCTTGACCCCCTTCCTCCTCTCTGTGGCAGCCCCTCAAATATTGGAAGACTTGCTATCCTGTCTCCCCTGGTCCTTCTCTTTACTAGACTAGCCAGGCCCAGTTCCTGCAAACGTTCATCCTATGTTTTAGCCTCCAGTCCCCTCATTGACCTGGTTGCTCTTCTCTGCATTCTTTCTAGAGTCTCAACACCTTTTTTATAGTGTGGGGACCAAAACTGGATGCAGTACTCTAGGTGTGGCCCTACTAAGGCTTTACAGAGTAGTATTACAACCTCCCTTGCTCTCGACTGTATCCCTCTGCTAATGCAACTTAGGATTGCATTGGCTTTTTTGCCAGCTCCTACACACTGCTGGCTCCTATTTAGCTGGTTGTCCACTCAGACTCCAAGATCCCTCTCCCAGTTGCTGCTATTGAGCCTGGTTTCACCCAGTCTATATGTGTCCTTTGGGTTTTTCTTGCCTAAGTGTAGGACTTTACTTTTCTCTACATTGAATTTCATTTTGTTAAATAGGGCCCAGGGTTCTAGTCTGTCAAGATCCATCTAGATCTTGAGCCTATCTTCTAGGGTGCTAGCTCTTCCTGCCAGCTTAGTATCATCTGCAAATTTGATAAGTTCCTTTCTATTCCATCACCTAAGTTGTTTATGAAGATATTGAAGAGTGTTGGGCAGTGATTCCATTTCTTTTTAAAAAAAATAAATTTCATTAATTTTACAATTAAAAACAGATCTACATACATACATACAAAAAACAAGGCCTTGACAAGGCCAAGAAAGGGAATAAAAAGAGAGATGTAAAAAGGAAGAAAAGTGGGGGGGGAGAGAGAGAAATGAAAAAGAAACATTTAAAAAAGACAATATCCTTTCTGACAGCCTGTAAGATCTATTCTTCTTAAGCTGTGATTCCATTTCAGGTGATATTTTTCCACACAGTTATCTTATTGGTTCATTTCCATCCATTGTTTCATGGTGGCTGAGGGATTCTGGGAGTTGTATTCCATCCATAGTAGCGGAAGGATTCTGGGAGTTGAAGTCCACCCATGGCTCCTGAGGGATTCTGGGAGTTGAAGTCCATACATGGTGGCTGAAAGATACTGGGAATGGAAGTCCACCCATGGTGGATGAGGGATTCTGGGAGTTGTAGTCCATACATGGTGGCTGAAAGATACTGGGAATTGAAGCCCACCTATGGTGGATGAGGGATTCTGGGAGTTGAAGTGCACACCTGATGGGATGGGCTAGAGTTAAGAAGATCCCAAGAGAGAAAGGGGCGGAGGTATCTCGGCCTGGATATCCCGTGTGAGAGAAAGAGGCTGAAGACAGCCCCTCCTCAGTAGTTCCCAGTGTGTATTTTAGACGCAGATAGTTGAGTGTTTACTCTGGCACGGTTTTGACTAAAGGTGTGAAACAATAAAGAACTCAACAAGGAAGAATTTCAGCTTGTCATCCTTTGGTTGAGGGCTTGTCAGCTGCTCAGCTTTCCACCTCGTCCTGGAACAAAGGCAGAGCATTTCCTGCTTGTTGTATACTTTGGCAACAGACACTCACAACTTGGGTTCAGTGTGCCTGACCTCACAGCCCAACCTGAGCTTCTTCTCAGCCCGTATTTTAAAAGCGGCTAAAACAATTCTCCAAGTTCTGGAAAAGCCACCCGTTTTTTTTCTTCTTCTTTTTTTTCTGCTTAATCGGATCCAGAAATCAAAAATTGCATCCCACGTTGTCCTTTTTATGAGCTTCCCTGGAGGATCTCTTTATTGGGCATATTCAGCTGGTAAAAACGAAAAAAAAAGCCCCTGCCCCCTTCCCCAAATGAGAGCAACTGTCCCATGCAACCGAGTGCAAAGTTGGGACCGGCTTATTACAAGATGTTCTGTCCAACCGAGAGAGCCACACTGGTGTCCGGTGACATTGCTCCTCTTGTAAAAAGGTGCGTAAACTAAAGAGAGCGCGAGAACATTTCTACCTCCCTGCCAAGGTTTGAAAGAGGCAAAGAAGGAAGAGATTCATAACCAGGATTTACAGGGAGTCTGAGGTTTGTTAGCAGGAAGTTTAGACGTTCTTGGAGACAGTTGGCTCTCAGTCCTGATTTTCTGGAAGGGCCGGTCGATGTAAGATCCATTTTTGAAAACCTGCCTATAATTTCGCATGTAAATCCCTCTCTTAAATTCCATCCCCAGCTAGTACAAAAAGGCACTAAAAGGGCCTTTCATGGCCAGAGAAAACCCTACAAAGGGAGCTTTGCTCTTTGTTTGTTTTTCCATTCGCTCCGGTGACCTCTGAGTAAAAATGCTGAGAGGAGGAGGAGGAGGGGGGAGGAAGAGGAGGAGGAGGGCAGGGGGAAAGAAGGGGGAGAGGGAGAGTGGGAGGGGAGAGCAGGAGGAGGAGAGCAAGGGGAAGAAGAGGAGGAGGGGAGGAGGACAAGGAAGAGGAGGGGGGGGGAGGAGGGGAGAGAAAGAAAAGGAGAGGGAGAGCAGGGGGAGAGGGAGGAGGAGGAGGAGGAGGAGGAGGAGGAAGAAGAAGATGAAGAAGAAGAAGAAGAAGAAGAAGAAGAAGAAGAAGAAGAAGAAGAAGAAGAAGAAGAAGAAGAAGAGGAGGAGGAGGAGGAGGAGGAGGAGGAGGAGGAGGAGGAGGAGGAGGAGGAGGAGGAGGAAGAGGAGGAGGAGGAGGAGGAGGAGGAAGAAGAAGAAGAAGAGGAGGAGGAGGAGGAGGAGGAAGAAGAAGAAGAAGAAGAGGAGGAGGAGGAGGAGGAGGAGGAGGAGGAGGAGGAGGAGGTGGTCTTGATTCCCAGAGATAAGATGGGCTCTGAATCACCAGGGAACAGGAAGTGTGTGTGAACCTACTTAAGGACAGAAAAATCCCACCAGGCTGAAGGACACTCAAAGCTGTTTGCATTTGCCCCACAAAGCCTACACAAATATGCGTTTCCTGAAGGATGCATCTCCCTGGAGGTCTTCGGATCTGGGATGGTGGTGGGAACTTCACTCTTTTGTGGCGGAATCCGTGTTTCTCAACCTCGGCCACGTGAAGATGGGTGGACTTCAAACTCCCAGAATTCCCCTCCCTTTCTCCCCACTCCTCCAAGGAGATCCGTGTTCAATTCCTGAGGGGCCTCCCCTGGTACCTGAGGTCTCGCCACGAGGGGCCTGGTCTTCTTAGACGGCACCACTCCAGGCCTTCAGTAGCCATTCTGGTTCTTCTCCTCCGTCCCAAAATCCCTTTAAAAAATGCTGACACCCCCCCAAAGTGGACGTGTCAAGAGCTCACATACCACATGACACACTTGGTCTGAACAAGGGATCCGTTCTTTGCTACAGGAAATAGCACTCTGTTATCTTTTAGCTGTAGGGAACAAAAGGCAGGTGGGCCAATATTTTCCTTTCCTGGCCAAAGGAAACTTGACTTTGTGCCAGAGAGAACTTGGGAACGTGCAGAAGAAGAGCTGGTTTAAAACTGGCCGATTGCTTTTCCAACTGGGTCCATCAGATCCAGGGAAGCTTAATTCTCGTGACTGTAGTAAAAGGGTAAAATATGGGGTTGATGACAGAGGTGCGAGATGAATCTATAAGCGTGTTCTACGTGAATCCACATCAGATCAAATCCTATCGATCTGGCTGCACCTTAATCCAGAGAGGGAACAACAGAATAGCAGAGCTGGAAGGCACCTTGAGGTCTTCTAGTCCAACCCCTGCTCGAGCCGGGGACCCTATACCATTTCAGACAAATGGTGGCCCAATCTCTTCTTCAAAGCCTCCAGTGATGGAGGACTCGCAACTTCTGGAAGGAAGCCACTCCACTGGTTAATTATCCTCACAGTTACGAAGTTCCTCCTTAGTTCCAAGTTGCTTCTCTCTTCGATTAGTTCCACCCATTGCTTCTTGTCCGGCCTTCTGGGGCTTTGGAGAACAGGTTGACCCCAGTGGTGGGCTGCACATTTTTTAACAACTGGCTCTCTGGCTGGGTAGGCGTGGCTGGTTGGTCATGTGACTGGGTAGGTGATGTCACTCATCACACCCAGCCCCGCCTCCCAGCCAATCCCCTCAAAGGAAGAGGTAAGATTCAGGCCATTGGGGCTAATCCCACCAGTTAGCTGGCCACATCCCTCCCATTTTTTACCCTGTTTCGGGGGCATTTTCAAGCTGTTTTTCAGGCTGTTTTGGGCTTGAAAAATGGCCCAAAACAGCCCAAAAACCAGGCTGAAACATGGGTGAGGGTGGAACCAGCCAGTGGTAGGATTTGCTGGTTCATCGAACCTAGTTAGGATTTGCTGGTTCGTCGAACTTAGTTAGGATTTGCTGGTTCATTGAACTTAGTTAGGATTTGCTGGTTCGTCGAACTTAGTTAGGATTTGCTGGTTCGTCGAACTTAGTTAGGATTTGCTGGTTCGTCAAACTTAGGATTTGCTGGTTCATTGAACTTAGTTAGGATTTGCTGGTTCGTCAAACTTAGTTAGGATTTGCTGGTTCGTCGAACTTAGTTAGGATTTGCTGGTTCGTTGAACTTAGGATTTGCTGGTTCAGTGAACTTAGTTAGTATTTGCTGGTTCGTTGAACCTAATCTTAACTACCGGTTCTGTAGAACCGGTGCAAACCGGCAGCAGCTCACCTCTGGTTATCCCCCTCTTCTTGGGGCAGCCCCTCAAATCTTGGAAGACTTTGCTATAATGCTCAGGGCTCCATCCTGAGCATTCTTCTTCTTCTTATGATTATTATTATTTGGATGTGAGCAGGGACATGCTAAGTCTGCAGACGACACAAGATGAGGAGGTGTGACTAACGCTTGCGGAAGAGACGGAGAAGTTTCGAAATATCGAGGCAGACTTAGGCGGGGTCTGAAACAAACAGAAGAAAAGTGAAGGCCCGCAGCTAGGGAGAGGAACATGCAAAGCATGAGTCTAGTGTGGGGACACATGACTTGGCAGCTGTACATGGGAAAGGGGTTGGATGACCTTTGGAATTAGCAGTTGAAGCCCAGTCAGCCCTGGGATGCGGCTGCTAAAAAAGCCAGCCCTATTTTTAGACGTATCAACAAGAGCGTAAAGTCCTCCACACGAGAAGGAATTGCCTTTCTCTACTTTATTGTCTTTTCCTTGACTTTAGGATTCTCTTTTATCTTCATAGAAACATTGAAATTGTGAGGAGGGAAGGAGCCTTAGAAGTCTTCTAGTCCAACCCCATGTCCAAGGCAGGAGTTTTTATACCACCTTGGACAAACGGTTATCCGATCTTTTATTGAAAAATGATTTCATTTTATTTTATTTCTAGCTGGATACCCGGGCTTCGCTACAAAACTATGTCGTCGGGCTTAGTTTCGGGGGGGGGGGAGGAAAATAAGGGGAGGAAATTCTGCCTCTGCCTACCAGCATCCATCGATATTCCTCTGGCTAGCGTCCTGTCAGTGTGTGAGAGAGCGGAGGGCTGTTTGGAAATTGAAACAGTATTTGCTGTGTGAGCAAGGAAGAGACAGCAAGGAGCCTGGGCGTGGCTTAGCTCAACTGTTCTGTACTATAGCTGCTTGCTGCTGTGAAAGTGAAACTCCTCTCCTCTGCTTGTGTTTTGTTTTTGGAAGAGATTTCTTTTCAGGTGGGGAGGGGGAGTAGAACTCCTTAGCATCAGAGCGTGTTAATAGTGATAATAATATAGGAAATACTCTAAATCAGGCTTGTCCAACCCGCGGCCCAAGTCGCCTCGTAATGCAGCCCAGTGCCCACCCCAACCTTCGTGCCAGAGCCAGCGAGGAGGAGGAGGAGAGGCAGGTGCGGGGCGGGGCGAGGCGAGGCGAGCGCCAGGCCAAGCAGCAACAGAAAAGGCGGGCGCCGTCAGAGCGCCACCTCCTGCTGTTGCTGCCGCCGCCACCGCCACCGCTTCTGCCCCCGCCGCCGCTTCTGCCTCCGCTGCCACTTCTGCCCCGCCACCGCCGCTGCTTCTGCCCTGCCGCCGCCGCTTCTGCCCTGCCGCCGCTTCTGCCCCGCGCCGCCGCCGCTTCTGCCCCCGCCATCGCCGCCGCTTCTTCCCCGCCACCGCTGCTGCTTCTGCCGCTGCCGCCGCTTCTGCCCCGCTGCCACTTCTGCTGCCGCTGCCCCCGCCACCGCTGCTTCTTCCCCGCCACCGCCGCCGCTTCTGCCCCCGCCGCTGCTGCTGCTTCTGCCTTCCAGTCCTGCCTCATCCAGCCGGGCATTTGCAGGAGGAGAGGTAGGCGCGAGGCGGGCGAGCTTCCCCGCAAAATTTGGCTGGAAAATAAACCGTGATAAAAAAACGTGATAAAAAAACCATGATAACAAAACCGTGATAAAAAATAAATAATTTTTAATAAATAATAAATAATAAAAACATCTCACTAACTTCATTTCCAAATAAATTTAATATGTTAACTATGTTTTCTATGGTTTTTGGATGATCAGGTATTGTTACTGTTATTTTATTTTATGTGCGGCCCAAACCAAATTTTCATCTTCTAATGTGGCCCAGGGAAGGTGAAAGGTTGGACACCCCTGCTCTAAATGCTCTGATGGTCATTGTGAAAAGGTGTTTCTTAGTGAGCCCCTAGAAGCCAAGAGGAACATCCGTGCCCAATTTAGTTTGTAGGCTTGACGGTTCTGTGATGGTGCATGAGGGGTATTTTACTTTTAGATAGATAGATAGATAGATAGATAGATAGATAGATAGATAGATAGATAGATAGATAGATAGATAGATAGATAGATATAGTAGATACATAGAAGATAGATATGATAGGTGTAGAGAGAGAGACAGAGAAGATAGATAGATAGATAGATAGATAGATAGATAGATAGATAGATAGATAGATAGATAGATAGAAAGAAAGAAAGATAGAGAGATTTTAGAGAGATTTTAAGATTTTATTTTATTATTTTGTTTTACTTTACTGTTTACTGTATTATGTTTATGGTATGTTATGTTGCGTTGCGTTGTGTTGTTATTCTTACTTGTCCAGGGGTGTTTTTGTGGCCAACTTTTTGGCCAACTTCTTTTAGGACTTGGATGCCCATAAAAAATAAAACAGGTGGAGCCTTGATAAATAGCATCCTCTCAGCCCCCATCTTGGAAGATAGAATCTAGAAGGAAGGGACCTCGGAAGTCTTCTAGTCCAACCCTCTTTCCAAGGCAGGTGTCCCATAGCACATATTGGAGTTTGTAGCGATCCAGCCAGCACGCAAAGAAATAAGCAGGATTCATTATATAGATAGAAGAAAGTTCTTTAAATGCAATAATATAAAACGTGATGCATGTAGACAATACCCATGCAGCTCCTGCAATGTGGTAGAGAGAAGACAAAGTAGCAAGTACGAGAGGAAGCCCTAGAACTCTCGAGCAAAGACAAAGTGAACTCTTTGATACACAGAACAGTTAAGTTAAGCCATGCCCAGGTGCCAAATTATCCGGCATGGCTCACATAACAAATCCTGTCTCTGATGCAAAAAAGCCAATGCAATCCTAAGTTGCATTAACAGAGGGATACAATCAAGATCAAGGGAGGTACTAATACCACTCTGTAAAGCCTTAGTAAGACCACGCCTAGAGTCCTGCATCCAGTTTTGGCCACTACACTATAAAAAGATGTTGAGGCTCTAGAAAAAGTGCAGAGAAGAGCAACCAGGATGATGAGGGGACTGGAGGCTCAAACATACAATGAATGGTTGCAGGAAGTGGGCCTGGCTAGTCTAGGGAAGAGAAGGACCAGGGGAGACAGTAGAGCAGCCTTCCGATAGTTTAGGGTCTGCCACAGAGTGGAGGAGGAAGGGGTCAAGCTATTCTCCAAAGCACTTGAAGGCCACACAAGGAATAATGGATGGAAACTGAACAAGGAGAGATTCAACCTGGAAATAAGGAGAAACTTTCTGACAGTGAGAACAATCAACCAATGGAACAAAAGTTGCCCTCAGAAGTTGTGGGAGCTTCATCCCTGGAGGCTTTCAAGAAGAGACTGGACTGCCATCTGTCAGAAATGGTGTAAGGTCTCCTGCTTGGGTGGTGGGGTTGGACTAGATGACCTACAAGTCCTTTCCAACTCTGATTATCTGTTATCTCTTATCAGTGTATTTCTGCAAACCTCCATCAAAAGATCACCCACAACATCTTGACTTTTGGCCAAAGTTTGGGGACATCCTTTTTTGTTTTTTATTTTACAACATTTTTTTATTTTTTTTTTCTTGTTTCAACAAACATATCATTATGTGAACAGGGTGGTGCTGGAGTGTCTTACATATTAAAACAAATAAGACAATATTTTTCATATTTAATAGAGTTGACAATCTCTTAAAATTTGATATTAATATGCATATTTTGTTAAATTATCATCCTTGATTACTGTAATTCAGTATGTTATTTTTGTGTCAATCTCTATTTTCGTAATGTCACTCCTTTTACTACAAATAATATATTTGATAATCATATTTGCAGCGTTTAACAGACTTACATCATTCTAATAACAATCTACAAACTTATATTGAGTTGTAATTTTCCGTTATTTATCCCCATTTTAATTTCTAATTATGCCCCTGTTGTATTTTAAAAAGTATCCCCTTTCTAATTACATTTTAATATAAATAAAATAGCATTCGTCCTATTTACGTTTCACAAGCTATGTAATTCTAATAATAGTACAGTTATTTTTATTAAGTTATAATCTTTCATTATTATCATATTCAATATTTCAATATATTATTTTTATGTCAGTCAAGTTCCACATATCATCCCTTTTCCTACAATCAAATCTTAATAATCATATTTATTACGTTTAACAATAATATATCTTAGCTGATAACACACATATTTATGTTAGATCATAATCTTTTTTTAACCATCATCTCTCACTCGCATTAAAGCTTGGGTGACATCCTTTTTAAAAAAAATATTTTATTGAACAAAACAATTGAAAACATTGAACATAGTGAAGTTGGCTTGACATAACTTTTGGTCAGTATCGCATAGATGTATATATTTTCCTATATACAATTATTCAAATATATACATATCTACATTCGTTCACTCATATATTACGTTTTCCAATGTCATCGGTCCTATTTTCATCTCAGCAACGCCTTTTCCAACTTAAGACGTTCCTCTCTGCTCCTACCAGTGATAGAATCGATTCCAAATTGTGTAATATATGCCGGCTGATCTTTATTTCTTTATTTCTCTTTATTTCTTAGACTAACTTTAGAGATAAGTTAGCTTGTCCGTTTCAGCGCAGGTCAGGATTTTATTTATTACTTCGTCTTCGCTTGGCATGCCTGCCTCTTTCCAGTCCTGCGCAAAGGCTGTCCTTGCCGCAGTAATAATAAGTATAATCAATTATACAATCCATTTTTTTGGACATGATTTCTAATAGAAAGCATTCTGGCACACCATCAAATTTAAAACCCAACATTTCTTCCAACAACTTTCCCCATCCTAAACCAAAACTCTTGCACTTTTTTGCAGTTCCACCAGGCATGGTAATAAGTTCCCCGTTCCACTGAGCATTTCCAACCATTTGGGAACTGGCTTTTAATACATCTTGGCCAATCTGGCTGGTGGGTGGCTCAAGGACGTCTTGGGGGACATCCTTGATGGGGCAAGATAAGCGGGCTGAGATCTCCCGCAGCGCCAACAGAGGTGGCACCGCCCGCCTCCCTCCCGCAGTCAGTGCTGGAGGAAGTGCCTCCGTTTCTGGCAACGTTTTTGGGCTTCCTGGCCAGGAAGGGATTCTTGGGTGAGATTGGGCGGGTCCTCCAGGTACTTGGCAGGTGACTGAGAACAAAAGGCATCTTGTTGTGGCGAATTGCTTACGAATGGCCAAATATTTGTCGAGTTCAGTCCTGCCCCTTCTGGAGACCGCATGAAACCCTCTCCGCATCCGAGCGTGGAAACACAGGAACAGCTGTCATGCTGGGCATTAAAGAAAGGGCGTGAAAATGAACTGTTGTGTATTTTAGGTGACAAAGCGGAACCAGCTTAGCTGCCCTGGCCCTGAGCCCGGCTGAGAAAAGCAGAGAATTAGGGGGGAAAGTTGGCTTGATCGATAGATAGACAGATACAAGTCCTACTTACAAAGTTGAGGCAAGCAGAATAACAGAGCTGAAAGGGACCTTAGAGATCTTCTAGTCCAGCCCGCTGGTCAAGCAAGAAACCCTATACCTATGGTAGCTGACCTTTTCTGGCTCTCATGCTGAAAATGGCACGCACGCAATTTGCACTGTTTCCTAGTATGATTTGATTGTTTATTGTACCCTATGACTATCATTAATTGTTGGACCTAATTATTCTTGATTTGAATGTATCTTTTCTTTTATGGACACTAGCATATAAACAATAAAGATTAATAAATTATTCTATTCTATTCTATTCTATTCTATTCTAATTCTATTCTAATTCTGTTCTGTTCTGTTCTATTCTATTCTATTCTATTCTATTCTATTCTATTCTATTCTATTCTATTCTATTCTATTCCATTCCATTCCATTCCATTCCATTCCATTCCATTCCATTCTATTCTATTCTATTCTATTCTATTCATCTCTATTCATCTCTATTCATCTCTATTCTACATTATGATTTTTGATTCTTAATGAATGTACCTTTTCTTTATGTATACTGAGAGTATTTACAACAAGACAAATTCCTTGTGTGTCTAATCACACTTGGTCAATAAAGTATTCTATTCTATTCTATTCTATTCTATTCTTTATGCTCTAATTGGCGCTGCAGAGCCTCCGCTGGTGTGTTGAAAGTTGCGTACACGCATTAGGTGCACGGGCACGATCACAGAACTGGTAGTAGAACAGGTAGGATCCCACGGCTGGCTCATGGCCACGTTCCTCCTTGTTCTCTGGCTATTCAGAGGTCAACCACCAGGTAAGGACTCCATAGATGCACTCATGGCTACCTGAGGACCAAGAGACCACCAGATGTTTCTGTTGAAGACCACCAGGTCCATCTCACTTGTCTCGTCTTCTTTTCTCCCCGAAATAGTTTGAAGACAACATTTTGGACATCTGCTTGGAGTTGTTGGACAACAACCCCAAGTTCCTCCTCAACCAAGACAAGGATTGTTCTCGACGCAACAGCCCCGTCTACATCAGCAGGGTGGTGAGCGCCATGGTAAGTATGTGTAGACCTTGGACCTGCCCTAGAGGAGAAAGAACAGAATGGATTCCTGGGCCAGGTTGGACTAGAATTCTCTTGACAGAGGAGATCAAATCGAGAAAGATCGCCCACCTTTGATGATCCTGTTCAATTCCTCCTGCATTGAAATCAACAAGGTTTACAGTTTAACCAAGGTCTAACAAGATGGGCCTACAAAAACCATTTTGTAAACTTGTTTTGTGGCAAATTTGGGTTGAGCAGTTCCTGGTGCTCTCTGAGCTGGGTGCTTTACTTGCAGACATTTCATGACCCAGCTAGGGAACATCATCAGTGCTAGAAGGGTTTGGAGAAAGGAGGAAGAAGAGGAGGAGGAGAGGAGGAGGAGGAGGAGGAGGAGGAGGAGGAGGAGGAGGAGGAGGAGGAGGAGGAAGAGGAGGAGAATGGTGAAGGAGGAGGAGGAGGAGGAGAATGGTGAAGGAGGGGGAGGAGGAGGGGAGGGGAGGGGGGAAGGGGGAGGAGGAGGAGGAGGAGAATGACCGTGAGGTCCTTGGTGCTCTCTGAGCTGGGTTGTTTTCTTGCAGACATTTCACGACCGAACTAGGGAACATCATCAGTGCTAGAAGGGAGAGGGGTTTGTGGAGAGGAGGAGGGGGAGAGATGGGGGAAGGAGGAGGAGGAGGAGGAGGTAGAGAGGGACAGTGAGGTTCTTGTTGCTGCCAGTGCTTGGTTCTATTCTTGCAGACCTTTCATTAAGAAACTAGATGCCATCATCAGTGCTAGAAGACAGGGAGGTTTGCTCTCCATTTACCCCACTCCCTACTAGAACTGATGACGTTACCTACAACAACAAGAAAACATCTAATCTCAGAGAACACCGAGGATTCAACCCTGAGTTACAAATCTTCCGCTTTCTCTGTCGAAACTGGTATTGTTTCATACCGAGCCGTGGCTTCCTTGGCTACAGGTCAACTGCAACGATGACAGAGGCGTTCTCTTTGGACGCTGGGTAAACGACTATAGTGACGGGATCAACCCCATGACCTGGAGTGGCAGTGTGGACATCCTTCAGAAGTGGCAGAAGCACGGATGCCAACCGGTTCGGTACGGGCAATGCTGGGTCTTCGCTGCAGTGGCCTGCACAGGTGAGAATCCAGGGGGTCACCATCACGGTGGTGCAGCTGGTTGGAGGGGAGGAGTTCAAGAGCCACCAGAGGCGCAGTGGTTTGAGTGCAGTACTGCAGGCTACTTCGGCTGATCACCGGCTGCCAGCAGTTGGGCAGATCGAATCTCACCAGGCTCATGGTTGACTCAGTTTTCCGTCCTTCCTAGGTGGGTAAAATGAGGACCCAGATTGTTGTCCTTCCTTCCTTCCTTCCTTCCTTCCTTCCTTCCTTCCTTCCTTCCTTCCTTTCCTTCCTTCCTTCCTTTCCTTCCTTCCTTAGGTTGACTCAGCCTTCCATCCTTCCCAGGTGGGTCAAATGAGGACCCAGATTGTCCTTCCTTCCTTTCCTTCCTTCCTTCCTTCCTTCCTTTCCTTCCTTCCTTCCTTCCTTCCTTCCTTCCTTAGGTTGACTCAGCCTTCCATCCTTCCCAGGTGGGTCAAATGAGGACCCAGATTGTTGTCCTTCCTTCCTTCCTTCCTTCCTTCCTTCCTTCCTTCCTTCCTTCCTTCCTTCCTTCCTTCCTTCCTTCCTTCCTTTCCTTCCTTCCTTCCTTCCTTCCTTTCCTTCCTTCCTTCCTTCCTTCCTTCCTTCCTTGGTTGACTCAGCCTTCCATCCTTCCCAGGTGGGTCAAATGAGGACCCAGATTGTTGTCCTTCCTTCCTTGCTTCCTTCCTTCCTTCCTTCCTTCCTTCCTTCCTTCCTTCCTGAGGTTGACTCAGCCTTCCATCCTTCCAAGGTGGATAAAATGAGGACCCAGATTGTTGTCCTTCCTTCCTTCCTTCCTTCCTTCCTTCCTTCCTTCCTTCCTTCCTTCCTTCCTTCCTTCCTTCCTTCCTTCCTTCCTTCCTTCCTCCCTCCCTCCCTCCCTCCCTCCCTCCCTCCTCTTCCTTCCTTCCTTCCTTCCTTAGGTTGACTCAGCCTTCCACCCTTCCGAGGTGGGTCAAATGAGGACCCAGATTGTTGGGGGACAGAGGCTGGCTCTGTGAACCGCTTAGAGAGGTCTGGAAAGCACCGTGAAGCAGCATATTAGTCTAACTGCTATGGCTACCTTCCTGTCTTTCCCATTTCCTTCCTTCCTCCCTCCCCCCGTCCCTCCCTGTTCCTTCCTTCTTGCCAAGTATTGTCTGCTACAGTGTGGCATCTGAAAGATATCGGCCTGGCAACTCTCCAAGCCTGATCAAGGTCTGTAACGGTGCAATCTCTTGAAAGACTGTTGGCCGGGACTTTGCCGGAGAGGAATTCACTCTAGATAAAAGGGGTTTATCGGGACGAGGAGGTGGGCTTTGTGCTGTCGGGGAGGCCCAGGTCAGGACAGCGGCCGGAGAGAGATGCTGACCGTGGTCTTTTATGCCCCCCGCCTGCCCAGTGCTCCGCTGTCTCGGGATCCCGACCCGTGTGGTGACCAACTTCAACTCCGCCCACGACACGAATGGGAACTTGATCATCGAGCAATATTTGGACGAGAATGGGAAGCTGCAGGCGGGCACCCTGGTGAGCGACCAGGGGAAGCGAAGGGCGCAGGAGCCTCCTCCTCCTCCTCCTCCTGGATGCCCTCCCTTCTAGCCCTGATGAGGTGCCCTAGTTGGGTCGCGAAACGTCTGCATGGAAACAGCCAAACTCAGAGAGGCTCAAGGGCCCCCACAGTCCTCCTCCACATCTTCCTCCCTCTCTCCTTCCCTCCCTTCCCCTCCCCACTCCATTCTGTGATGTTACCTACTTTGGGTCATGAATCTTCTGTATGGAAACAACCCAGCTCCAAGAGCAACAAGGACCCCACAGTCCTCCTCTATCTCCTCCCTCTTTTCCTCTTCTTCCTCCTCTCCCTCCTCCCCCTTACTTCCTTCCTCCTTTCCTCCCTCCCTCTCTCTTTTCCTTCCTTTCTTCCTCCATCCCTCTTTCCTCCCTCCTTCCCTCCTTTCCTTCCTTCCATCCCTCCCTTCCCTTCCTTTTACTTCCTTCCTTCCTTCCTTCCTTCCTTCCTTCCTTCCTTCCTTCCTTCCTTCCTTCTTCTCTCCTCCTCCCCACTCCATTCTATTATGTTACCTACTTTGGGTTATGAAACTTCTTCAAGGAAACTCAGAGAGCAACAAGGACCCCGAGTCCTCCTCTATCTCCTCCCTCTTTTTCTCTTCCTCCTCCTCTCCCTCCTCCCCTTCCTTCCTTCCTCCTTTCTCCCTCCCTCTCTTTTCCTTCCTTTCTTCCTCCAACCCTCTTTTCATCCCTCCCTCCCTCCTTTCGTTCCTTCCTTCCATCCCTCCTTTCCCCTTCCTTCCTTCCTTCCTTCCTTCCTTCCTTCCTTCCTTCCTTCCTTCCTTCCTTCCTTCCTTCCTTCCTTCCTTCTCCTCCCCACTCCATTTTGTGATGTTACCTACTTTGGGTCATGAAACTTCTTCAAGGAAACAACCCAGCTCAGAGAGGAACAAGGACCCCGCAGTCCTCCCCTATCTCCTCCCTCTTTTCCTCTTCCTCCTCCTCTCCCTCCTCCCCCTTCCTTCCTTCCTCCTTTCCTCCCTCCCTTCCTCTCTCTTTTCCTTCCTTTCTTCCTCCATCCCTCTTTTCCTCCCTCCTTCCCTCCTTTCCTTCCTTCCATCCCTCCCTTCCCCTTCCTTTTCCTTCCTTCCTTCCTTCCTTCCTTCCTTCCTTCCTTCCTTCCTTCCTTCCTTCTCCTCCCACTCCATTTTGTGATGTTACCTACTTTGGGTCATGAAACTTCTTCAAGGAAACAACCCAGCTCAGAGAGGAACAAGGACCCCGCAGTCCTCCCCTATCTCCTCCCTCTTTTCCTCTTCCTCCTCCTCTCCCTCCTCCCCTTCCTTCCTTCCTCCTTTTCCTCCCTCCCTTCCTCTCTCTTTTCCTTCCTTTCTTCCTCCATCCCTCTTTTCCTCCCTCCTTCCCTCCTTTCCTTCCTTCCATCCCTCCTTCCCTTCCTTTTCCTTCCTTCCTTCCTTCCTTCCTTCCTTCCTTCCTTCCTTCCTTCCTTCCTTCCTTCCTTCCTTCTTCTCCTCCTCCCCACTCCATTCTATTATGTTACCTACTTTGGGTTATGAAACTTCTTCAAGGAAACTCAGAGAGCAACAAGGACCCCGCAGTCCTCCTCTATCTCCTCCCCCTTTTTCTCTTCCTCCTCCTCTCCCTCCTCCCCCTTCCTTCCTTCCTCCTTTTCTCCCTCCCTCTCTCTTTTCCTTCCTTTCTTCCTCCAACCCTCTTTTCATCCTCCTCCCTCCTTTCGTTCCTTCCTTCCATCCTCCTTTCCCCTTCCTTCCTTCCTTCCTTCCTTCCTTCCTTCCTTCCTTCCTTCCTTCCTTCCTTCCCTTCCTTCCTTCCTTCCTTCCTTCCTTCTCCTCCCACTCCATTTTGTGATGTTACCTACTTTGGGTCATGAAACTTCTTCAAGGAAACAACCCAGCTCAGAGAGGAACAAGGACCCCGCAGTCCTCCCCTATCTCCTCCCTCTTTTCCTCTTCCTCCTCCTCTCCCTCCTCCCCTTCCTTCCTTCCTCCTTTCCTCCCTCCCTTCCTCTCTTTTCCTTCCTTTCTTCCTCCATCCCTCTTTTCCTCCTCCTTCCCTCCTTTCCTTCCTTCCATCCCTCCCTTCCCCTTCCTTTTCCTTCCTTCCTTCCTTCCTTCCTTCCTTCCTTCCTTCCTTCCTTCTTCTTCTCCTCCTCCCACTCCATTCTATTATGTTACCTACTTTGGGTTATGAAACTTCTTCAAGGAAACTCAGAGAGCAACAAGACCCCGCAGTCCTCCTCTATCTCCTCCCCTTTTCTCTCCTCCTCCTCTCCCTCCTCCCCCTTCCTTCCTTCCTCCTTTTCTCCCTCCCTCTCTCTTTTCCTTCCTTTCTTCCTCCAACCCTCTTTTCATCCCTCCCTCCCTCCTTTCGTTCCTTCCTTCCATCCCTCCTTTCCTTCCTTCCTTCCTTCCTTCCTTCCTTCCTTCCTTCCTTCCTTCCTTCCTTCCTTCCTTCCTTCTCCTCCCCACTCCATTTTGTGATGTTACCTACTTTGGGGTCATGAAACTTCTTCAAGGAAACAACCCAGCTCAGAGAGGAACAAGGACCCCGCAGTCCTCCCCTATCTCCTCCTCTTTCCTCTTCCTCCTCCTCTCCCTCCTCCCCTTCCTTCCTTCCTCCTTTTCCTCCCTCCCTTCCTCTCTCTCTTTTTTCCTTCCTTTCTTTCCTCCATCCCTCTTTTCCTCCCTCCTTCCCTCCTTTCCTTCCTTCCATCCCTCCCTTCCCTTTCCTTTTCCTTCCTTCCTTCCTTCCTTCCTTCCTTCCTTCCTTCCTTCCTTCCTTCTTCTCCTCCTCCCCACTCCATTCTGTTATGTTACCTACTTTGGGTTATGAAACTTCTTCAAGGAAACTCAGAGAGCAACAAGGACCCTGCAGTCCTCCTCTATCTCCTCCCCTTTTTCTCTTCCTCCTCCTCTCCCTCCTCCCCCTTCCTTCCTTCCTCCTTTCTCCCTCCCTCTCTTTTTTCCTTCCTTTCTTCCTCCAACCCTCTTTTCATCCCTCCCTCCCTCCTTTCGTTCCTTCCTTCCATCCCTCCTTTCCTTTTCCTTCTTCCTTCCTTCCTTCCTTCCTTCCTTCCTTCCTTCCTTCCTTCCTTCCTTCCTTCCTTCCTTCCTTCTCCTCCCCACTCCATTTTGTGATGTTACCTACTTTGGGTCATGAAACTTCTTCAAGGAAACAACCCAGCTCAGAGAGGAACAAGGACTCCACAGTCCTCCTCTATCTCCTCCCCCTTTTCCTCTTCTTCCTCCTCCTCTCCCCCCTTCCTTCTTTCCTTCCTTCTTTCCCTCCTCCTCCTCCTCCTCTTCACTCCCTTCTAGCACTGATGAGGTGCCCTAACTGGGTCACGAAATGCCTGCAAGAAAACAACCCAGCTCAGAGAGCACCAGGGACCCCCCAATATCTTGAGTGGTTAGCAAACACTCACAACTCTCAGCTACCACAGTCCAACACACACACACACACACACACACACACACACACACACACACACACACCAATCGTTCTCAGTCCTAAAACTCATCCTTTCCTGCAGGAATCCAGCCTTACAAGCTGCCCCCGCATTTCAGGACACGAAGCTGCTGGGCTGCCCCGTGCAACTCCCTCTGTCCTGTCTGCACTGCAGGCGAGACGAGACGAGGCGGGGTGACTCAGCCCCGGGACACCCAACCGCACACACCCCGTATTCCCCCTGCTCCTCTCCTCACTTCCTCTCTCCCTTTCCTTCCTCCTCCTCCTCCCAGCTGCAGCCTTGAATTCAGCACTCTGTTTGCTCAACCCCCGAGCAAACACGGCCCTCCGGTCAGTGGCCAAGCCCGGTCGGATTTGCAGGAAAGCATTAATTCCCCCACACACACACACACACAGAGGTCTGATTGCTAGTTTCCCAGTCCATTATTTTTCATTTCTGTTTCGTGCAGGTTGTGCAAGAACCAGGGCGGGTTTGCTGTTTCCTCCCTAAGCCACGGAGGAGGAGGAGGAGGAGGCTCTGTTTTTAATTCGCCTGGTTATTTATTGATGAGGTGTTTGCCTTTTTTCTCTTCCCCAAAAGGCATTTGGCCAGCATGACGCTCCTTTTACCCCGGAATGACCTTCACCGTTCTGGATAAACGTCCTTTTCCTCCAAACGTTTCTTTGGAAGCTTCAGGGCTTCCCGGAAATCGTTGCTTCCTTATATTGATTTTTATAAAAGCAGAAGCTTCAGGCAAAGCAGAGAATTGGGATATACATCCCCAAGGGAGGCCCATCTGGCTCTGAGGTCCTCTTAGGGCAGGGGTCTCCAACCTTGGCCACTTGAAGCCTGGTGGACTTCAACCCCCAGAATTCCTCAGCCAGCTGTGTCTGTTTCTTTTTCTCCTATCTCCCCAAGAGGAGAGGTTGCAGAGGAAGGGATCGCAAGAGACTTTAAGCTGTGCTGGATGAGGAATTCTGGGAGTCGAAGTCCACCAGTCTTCCAGGGGCCAAGGTGCTCCAAGGAGAAACCCCAGAGTTTATTTGTTTGTTTATAAGCAGTCCTTGACTTACAACGGCAACGGAGCCCAAGATTTCCAGGCCAAGCAAGACGGTTTTTAAGTGAAATTTGCAAGCAAGGTTTGTCCCGCTTTTCCACCTTTCTCGCCGCCGTTGTTAAGTGAATCACCGCTGTTGTTCATTTAGTCACGTGGTCCTTAAGTGAATCTGGCTTCCCCATGGACAGAAGATCGCAGACATGTCCCTAGGACACAGCGACCATCATAAATATGAGTCAAGATGATGAGGGGACTGGAGGCTAAAAGATATGAAAAATGGTTGCAGGACCTGGGCCTGGCTAGTCCAGGGGAGACAGGAGAGCAGCCTTCCAGTATTTAAAGGGAGAGGGAGAGAAAGAAAAGGAAAGACAAAGAGAAAGGTAGGAAGGAGAGAAAGAAAAAAAGAGGGAGAGAAAGAGTGAGAGAAAAAGAAAGGAAGGAAGGAAGAAGAGAAAAGTAAGAAAGGAAGGAAGGAAGGAAGGAAGGAAGGAAGGAAGGAAGGAAGGAAGGAAGGAAGGAAGGAAGGAAAGAAAGAAAGAAAGAAAGAAAGAAAGAAAGAAAGAAAGAAAGAAAGAAAGAAAGAAAGAGAGAGAGAGAGGAGAGAGAGCAAGAAAGAGTGACTAAATCATAAATTGAATGGTTGCAGGAACTGGGCCTGGCTAGTCTAGGGAAGAAGAGAAGGACCAGGGGAGACAGGAGAGCATCTTCCAATGTTTGAGGGGCTGCTACAGGGAGGAGGAAGGGGGTCAAGCTCTTTTCCAAAGCCCCTGAAGGCAGGACAAGAAGCAACAGACAGAAGTTAACCAAGGAGAGAAGCAACCTAGAAATAAGGAGGAATTTTCTAACAATGAGAGCAATCAACCCATGAAATAGAAGTTGCCTTCAGAAGTTGTGGGAGCTTCATCATTGGAAGCTTCCAAGAAGAGACTGGACTGCCATCTGTCTGAAATGGTGTAGGGTCTGCTTGGGCAGTGGGTTGGACTAGATGACCTATAAGATCCCTTCCAACTCTAATACAAATTAACCAATCTGTATCAGCGTAGCTGGTCTGGAGTCCGTAACTAAGAGTTGGGAAATAGGAAAGAGTTTCAGGCGTTGTGGTCATCCTGCCCAGATCCTCCCTTGATTTCTGTCGTGGGCAGAATGACCTCGTGGGGCATGGGAGGCGCCAGGACTGCCTTTCACCCCTCCAGCGCCTTTGATCCTGTTGGCTTCCATTGGATCATTGACCGTCTCAATGGGGACCTCGAGCGTCCTGGCAGAAGCCAGGTGAGAACCTGGGACTTCTCCAATCGTGAATTATCCTTTCTTAACTAGGATAATCTGGAGGTTCTGCATGGCCACTGCTTCCACCTCCTCCCAAATGGTGCAACTTAAGATCGCTGTTATTATTACGCTTGATTGCACAGTCAGCCAGCTGTTCAGACTGGATTTGTCATTTTTGTCCAAACATTGAAGACTTTGGAGAGACAGGTGTGGCTGTCTGACGGGGTTTTTTGTCCAAACATTGAGGACTTGGGACAGACAGGTGTGGCTCTCTGACGGGGTTACATGTAATATCACAGGATGTGAGCTGTTCCAGGTCAAGCTGCCTTTTGCAATTGACTGGTGTTGATTTGGACAATGTCGATGGTATTATTCTTATTGTGGTCGTTATTATGGTTCTATTACGGCGCCTATCGCTTTTGAGACTTCCTTTGTTTTCTTTGTTGTTCTGTTTCTATTTGTGGGTCTATTTTGTGATCTTCTCCAACTCTTTCCCTTCTACTCTGCAATTTCCAGGTCCTGCCACGTCCACTAGCCAGACATTTTGGTGTGGGTTTCTTATCAACAATTGTTACGTCTGGGGTGTTACGTGGCAGGTGCCTGTCTGAAGTCTTCATTTTTCAACAACTTTCTCTATTTTATAATCCCAGCAGTTCTCGCTTGCAGGCAAAGGGTATTTCTTGCAGATCTTCCAGTACACCATTGTTGCTACTTTGTCGTGCCACTGCTTGTGGTCAGTCTGGGTGATCTTCCTGCAACTGCTAACCAGGCTGTCCGTGTTCCTTCTCCTTCTTTGCAGAGACAGTATTTGCTCTCTGTTGCTGTCTTCTCAATTATGGTTTTGTATGCATTTGTTCTCAAGGCTTGGTATTATTATTATTATTATTATTATTATTATTATTATTATTATTATTATTATTATTATTATTATTATTATTTTGTCTTTAGAATAGAATAGGAATTCTTTATTGGCCAAGTGTGATTGGACACACAAGGAACTTGTCTTTGGTGCAAATGCTCTCAATGTACATAAAAGAAAAGATACATTTGTCAAGAGTCAAGAATCATCAGGTACAACATTTAGTAATAGTCATAGGGCACAATAAGCAATCAAACAGTCCATATAAATCGCAAGGATACAAGCCACAAAGTTACAGTCATACAGTCACAAGTGGGAGGGGAGGGGTGAAAAGGAGTGATGAGAAGATTAATAGTAATAGTAATGCAAATTTTGTAAATAGTTGGACAATGTGGAGGGAATTATTTGTTTAGCAGAGTGATGGCATTTGGGGAAAAAACCTGCCCTTGTGTCTAGTTGTTCTGGTGTGCAGGGCTCTATAGCCTCGTTTTGAGGGAAGGAGTTGAAACAGTTTGTGTCTGGGATGTGAGGGGCCTGTGGATATTTTCACAGCCCTCCATGGAAGGCAGGTCGGTAGTAATTGTTTTTTCTGCAGTCCTAATTACTCTCTGAAGTCCGTGTCTGTCCTGTTGGGTTGCAGAACCGAACCAGACAGTTATAGAGGTGCAGATGACAGACTCCATCATTCCTCTGTAGAACTGGATCAGCAGCTCCTTGGGCACTTTGAGCTTCCTGAGTTGGTGCAGAGAGAACATTCTTTGTTGGGCTTTTTTGATGACGTTTTTGATGTTAGGTGTCCATGTTAGGTCTTGTGATATGATGGAATCGAGACATTTGAAGGTGTGATACTGTGTTGTCTAGTATTGTAAGAGGTGGTAGCAGGGGAGGGTTTCTCCTGAAGTCTACCACCATTTCTACTTAGTCTTTATGGATACCAGGAGGAGAACTGTACTTTCTGGCCTTTTCTTTGATGTTTCCAATGGGAACACCTTGTTCTGTAGATGATGGAAAACATGCAATGAATCCAGGCCTCTTATCGCTGCTGGACATTTCCACCCTGTATAACCTCAGAAGGAATGTGGAGGAGGAGGAGGAGGAGGTGGAGGAGGAGGAGGAGGAGGAGGAGGAGGAGGAGGAGGAGGAGGAGGCTATTCCTGGATCTCCTCAAACATTCTTTCTCCCTCTCTTGGTCTCTCCTTCCTCCCTCTTGACCCAGGAATTATCACTGCTGGGTGGAATCTTGGATGACCCGTCCAGACCTTCCTAGCGGCTATGACGGCTGGCAAGCCTTGGACCCAACTCCACAGGAAAAGAGTGAAGGTAAGCAACGGAAAGATCGTGCTTCCAGGTCTCTCCTAAAGGCTAAGGGAGGATATGGCATGGACAGACTGTTACCTGCTCCCAAGTCCACATTTGTAAGTCCACACTTGGAATACTGCATTCAGCAATGACGTAAACAAAACAAGACATTGAGATTCTGGAAAGAGGGCAGAGAAGAGCAACCAGGATGATCAGGGGACCGGAGGCTCAAACATACAAAGAATGCTTTCAGGAATTGAGCATGTCTCGTTTAATGAAAAGAAAGAATAACGAAATAACAGAGTTGGAAGGGACCTTGTAGGTCATTTGTCCAAACCCCCACCCAAGCAGGAGACCCTACACCATTTGTGACAGAGGGCAGTCCAGTTTCTTCTTGACAGCCTCCAGGGATGAAGCTCCCACCACTTCCGAGGGCAACTTCTGTTCCACGGGTTGATTGTTCTCACTGTCAGAAAATTTCTCCTTATTTCCAAGTTGAATCTCTCCTTGATCAGTTTCCATCCATTATTCCTTGTCTGGCCTTCGAAAATAGCTTCACCCACCCGCCCCCCTCCTCTCTGGGGCAGCCCCTCAAATATTGGAAGGCTGCTATCCTGTCTCCCCTGGTCCTTCTCTTCACCAGACTAGCCAGGCCCGGTTCCTGCAACCGTTCATCGTATGTTTTAGTCTCCAGTCCCCTCATCATCCTGGTTGCTCTTCTCTGCACTTTTTCTAGAGCCTCAACATCTTTTTTATAGTGTGGTGACATGATAGCAGTGTTCCAATATCTCAAGGGATGCCACAAAGAAGAAGGGGTCCATCTGGACTTCCGGTTTGAGCTTCTTCGGCGACAGACCGAAGCCTCATCTCCGCGAAGCTTTGATTTGTGCTTGCCGCTGGAGTGCCCCGAACTTTATTTAAAAAAAGAAGAAGAAGAAGAAGAAGAAGAAGAAGAAGAAGAAGAAGAAGAAGAAGAAGAAGAAGAAGAAGAAGAAGAAGAAGAAGAAGAAGAAGAAGAAGAAGAAGAAGAAGAAGAAGAAGAAGAAGAAGAAGAAGAAGAAGAAGAAGAAGAAGAAGAAGAAGAAGAAGAAGAAGAAGAAGAAGAAGAAGAAGAAGAAGAAGAAGAAGAAGAAGAAGAAGAAGAAGAAGAAGAAGAAGAAGAAGAAGAAGAAGAAGAAGAAGAAGAAGAAGAAGAAGGGGTCCACCTATTCTCCAAAGCCCCTGAAGGCAGGGCAAGAAACAAGGGATGGAAACTGATCAAGCAGAGAAGCAACCTGGAATTAAGGAGAAACTTCCTAACAGTGAGGACAATTAACCAGTGGAACTGCTTGCTGTTAACTCATAAAATATTTCTACAGTCTTTTTAGAGTTGCCAAGAAAAAGGGAGGGAGGGGGGAGCAGTGCAGCAGCTTGGAAACTGAAAGTGCATTCCACGAATGTTTTCAAAGATAGTAACTAGGTGACTGAAGTTTCTGCTGTGCAAAATTCTAACTGGAGAGCATGATTGAGGATTCTGGACTATGGAGGTGTCCCATTGGAGAATATGAATTAGGATACACCCAGGGGGTAGAGGGGGAAACCAGGGTCAAAGGTGACAATGAATGATGTGTCCCAGAGACGGCTACACCCAGGCAGTTCCAGACATGTTAACTCCCAATAAATCCGTTTGAAGTTTTGGAAGTTTGGCTCGAGACTCCTGGTTTAATTGGGGGTAACGCCTGGAACCCTGACGCTTGCCTCCAGAAATTGTGGCTGCTCCATCACTGGAGGCTTTTAAGGAGAGACTGGGCGGCCATTTGTCCAGAATGGGGTAGGGTCTCCTGCTCCAGGAAGGGGTTGGAATAGCAGACCTCCAAGTTCCCTTTCAACTCTGTCGTACTATGTTCTATGCGCTCCTTTCTCAGGAGTCTACTGCTGCGGGCCAATTCCAGTGAAAGCTGTCAAGGATGGACAACTGGATTTCAAGTACGATGCGAAGTTTGTGTTTGCCGAGGTGAACGCCAGTGTTGCCTACCTGATGCTCCAGAGCGACATGTCCCGGAAGAAGACCCTGCACCCCAACCTGGTGGGCAAGAAGATCAGCACCAAGAGTGTGGGGAAGGACACCAAAGAGGACATCACGCACACCTACAAGCACCGCGAAGGTACTCGGAGGGGCCGTGGGGAAAATCGGGCGGGCACCCTTGAGCTCATCCCAGCAGGAAAGGCCACTGTAGCTGAGCCTGGAATTACGTCATAACTCACGCCGATCCTGAAGTGGGCTCCCCACGTCCACAGGAACGAATTTATGACTTTTGTAAGTCCGGGATTACCTGGATATAATTTTGAGCAAGGAAACATCAGCAAGACAACAACCTCTTTAGAAATCAGTTGGGTTTGGGCAGCGTTCCTCTGGCGCAGGTGGAGGGAGAGGAACTGCCCTCTGGCTACCCCGGGGGTGGGCTGCGACCGCTTCGCCCTGGTTCTGGGAAAGAAGTAGGTCATTTTAGGGTCGGTTCGACAAACGGGCAAATCCTAACCCTGGCTGGCCCTGCACGCCACGCCACGCCCTGCCCCATCCTTCCCAAGGGTCTCCATGCGGCCTGTTTTGGATTCCAGGTAAGTGCAGGGCCCACGGGAAGACCTCCAGAGGACCTCCGGAGCACAGGAGAGGCCATTTCTGCCCTCCTGGAGGCTTGAGGAAAGCCTCGGACCCCAGAGAAGGTGTAAATATCCCCCCTCTGTCGTAGCGCAGGAGTCCGATTAGGCCCCACCCACCATGGCCACGCCCACCCAGCAACCGAGCAGAGAACCAGTTGCTAAAAAATTTTTTGAAGCCCACCTGTGGCAGGATTCCAAAACTTTTACCAACTGGTTCAGTGGTGGGCGTGCTTTGTGCGTGTGCACACACTTTGCCTGTGCCAAACGCGCACTTTGCTCGGGGCAGAGGTGTTCCAACTCCCCTCCTGCGAGCCTGCACTCTCCCGGTCACTTCAGCAGCTGCCGCGCGGCACTCGGCCGTGCCGCGAAAAAGCAGCTACGCTTTGAAAAGCAGCAGATAAAGGTGAGCGGGGGAACCTGGGTGGGCAGGTGGGCCAAACACCAGAGTGGCGGAGAGAACTGGCTCGGTTTCCACTGCTCATCGCCGCTACCAGCCGAACCAGTAGCATCCCACCGCTGAAGCCCACCCCTGAGGAAACACCCCCAAAAAGGACATTTCCCAAGTTTCCTTGCTCCTCTTTTGGCTGCAGATTCGGAGGAGGAGAAGCATGAGAAGACCCAGACCCCGCAAGAGGAAGGTTTGTCCCTCAGGATCAAGGCTTCTGAGGGGATGAACAACGGGTGCGACTTCGACGTCTTTGTGGTCATCAACAACAACACCCCTGAGGAGCGGCTCTGCCGGCTGAGGATTTCGGCTGCGACGGCCAGCTACAATGGGGAATTGGGCCCCGAATGCGGCTACAAGGACCTGTTGAATGTCAACCTGCAGCCCAACGCAGGTAGCATGAGAAGGATCGTACTCTGGCTGGGGATGGCACAGGAATAAATCCAAATGAAATCCAGACAGCTTTTAGGAAAGGGGAAATATTTCTCCCCAGGGGTGGTATTTAAACCGGTTCGGACCAGTTCGAATGTACCGGTAGCGGAAAATTTGAGTGGCGAGCTAAAAAAACACCATCTCAGCTCACCAGCGCTGACACAGAGGGCGTTTTTTGAGCACTGCAAGCACCTGCGAACGGTGCATTAGGTGCACATGCAAAGGTGCTCTTTCATAGAACCAGTAGGAACAAAGTTTGAATCTCATTTATTTATTTATTCCCCAAAGCAAAGAGATTTGCCCGGCGGGTCAGCGAAAAAAAGAGAAGGAGGGGGTTACAGAGAGATGGTTGCATGGGGATCTTGTCCTTTGGGTGGGTCTTGAGGTGGAGTGGAATTGGGTACTTCACGGGCCGGTTCTGGGGTGACCCTTGAGGGCTGTGGAAGTAGGTACATGTCGAGCCAGAGAAGGGTTTAATTAAGTGAAGAGAAATGGATCCGGTCTCTTTGTTTCAACTGAGAGTATTATAATTATGTTTACTCTGTGTTAATTGACTTTCGTGTGTTTGCTTCTGTGGGTTTTTAATCCGAAATCAGGGTTTAGTTCTCATGTTTCAGTCAGTTTAAAGGATTTCGGAGGCTCTTAATCAGTAACACTGGGTGAGTTGACGCCAGGATTTCCACGTACAGCGTCTCTAACACAATTATATACATTCATACCCTCTTCCCACAGGAGGGACTCGAACAGGTGACAGTCGGGCTTGCTCGTCCATCATCCTCAGGATGGGGTGAGGTGGACAGGAGAGGCAAAGGAGAGAGATGTGGGTCAGGGTGTCCACGGGGCTGATGGCGAATTTGGCTCCGACGTCTGAGCGGGCTTCACTTTGTGTGCCAAATGGGTGGCGTGTTAGCACAGTTGTGAAGGCACCTGACAAGTAAGGGTCAAACCTTGGCCACTTTAAGACTTGTGGACTTCGACTCCCACCAATCCTCAGCCAGCAAAGCCTTCTGGAAATTCTCTGGCCTTTGGGGGACTTGGCTTGTTCTAGGTTGCTCGCAGTTTGTGTCCCTGGGTTCAGGGGTGGGTCCACTTGGGCCTGGTTCGAGCGAACCAGTTCACTCTGATTATCAAACTGTCGAGCCCACCTGCCTGCCAGGATCTAGTTGGTGCTTTCTATCCACATTTTCCAGCACAGTTAATTCACACAATACCACGGGTCATCTGTTTAACACACAGCCGAAGGTGAGCTTGAAAGCACTGCATGCGCGCAGAGCGCATGCTCACCGAACCAGTTGCAGTCTACTGGTTGGATCCCACCCTTGCCTGGGTTGTGCAGTTAAGCAGTTGTCATTGTGTCTTTGGAAACGGGTTTACAGAGGCACTGCAATAAGTCTTTTGTCTATGCCTGGACTTCTGCCTCGGGAAGTTGTTTCCCGCTGCAAAACTATTGCAGGGCCATCCCTTGGAGACTGAGAAAAAGACAGGATTGAGATGGGTGGGTGGAGTAATGGATTGGTCAGCATCAGCACCTGCCCCCACCCTTCCCAAAAAATGTAGAATTGCAGAATAGCAAGATTGGAAGGAACCTTGGAAGTCATCTAGTCCAACCCTCTTCCCAAGGCAGAATAGCCGACGCCCCATTCCAGACAAATGGCTGTCCAGTCTCTTCTTCCAAGTCTCCAGTGATGCAGGACCCACAGCTTCTAGTGGCAAGCAGTTCCACTGGTCAGCTGTCCTCCCTGTTGGGAAGTTTCTCCTTAATTTCAGGTTGCTTCGCTCCTGGATGAGTTTCCACCTGTTGCTTACCTTATTCTCGTGGGGGAATAGGTTAACCCCTTCCCTCTCCTTTGGGGCAGCCCCTCAAATATGGGAACGCTGCTATCATGTCCCCCAATTTTTAAGAAAATTTATATGGCTTCCCGAGTCACCCTGAGTGACTCCAGGCAGCTTACAAAGATAGAAACCAAATAGAAAAATAGAAATCATTAAACGTCGGCTGACAACAATCAGTCAGTCAAAAGAGCCACTTGATGGGCTCCAACCCATCCTGGCCCAATCAGGCCTTCCGGGCGTTGCAAAAGAGTGCCAACATGGGGCCCAAGCTTGCTCCCTTCCTCCCTTCCTTACTTCGACAGGATAACGCAGTTGTAAGGGACCTTGGAGGTCTTCTAGTCCAGCCTCCCGCTCAGGCAGGAGACGCTATTTCATCTCAGCTAAATGGCTGTCCAGCCTCTTCTTAAAAACCTCCAGTGTCGGAGTGTTCCCAACCTCTGAAGGCAAGTCGGTCCACTGGTTCCTTGTTCTCACGACCAAGAAATTCCTCCTGAGTTGCTTCTCCCCTTGTTCAGATTCTATCTGTTGCTTCTTGTCCTGCCTTCTTGGATGCTTTGGAGAATAGCTGGACCCCCTTCCTCCTCCTCCTCTCTGGGGCAGCCCCTCAACTATTGGAAGATGCTCTCCTGTCTCCCCTGGTCCTTCTCTTCTCCAGACTAGCCAGGCCCAGTTCCTCCAACCGTTCGTTGTGTGTTTTAGCCTCCAAGTCCCCTCATCCTCCTGGTTGCTCTTCTCTGCACTCTTTCCAGAGTCTCGACATTTTTTTTTTTACATCGTGGCGACTTTCATTTCTTTCTTTCGGAGGGAGGGAGGGAGGGAGAGAGACACACACACAGAGAGAGAAAGAGAGAGACAGAGACAGAGAGACAGAGGGGGGAGAGACAGAGAGAGAGGGAGAGGGAGGGAGGGAGGGAGAGGGAGGGGGAAGAGAGAGACAGAGACATAGAGACAGACGGGGAGAGGGAAAAGAGAGACAGACACAGAGAGAGAGAGAGAGACAGAGAGAGACAGAGAGGGGGAGAGAGGGGAGAGAAACAGAGAGAGAGACAGAGAGACAGATGGGGAGAGAGGGGAAAGAGAGAGAGAGAGAGAGACACACACACACAGACAGAGACAGAGAGGAGGAGTGTGGGAGAGCGACAGAGACAGAGAGACAGAGAGAGGCAGAGGGAGAGTGGGAGAGGGGAGAGAGAGATGGAGAGACAGAGACAGACATAGAGACAGGTGGAGAGGGAAAGAGAGACAGACAGACACAGAGAGAGGGGGGAAAGGGGGAGAGAAACAGAGAGAGACAGAGGCAGAGAGAGACAGAGAGACAGAGGGGGAGAGAGGGGAAAGAGAGAGACAGAGACAGGGAGACAGAGACAGACAGACAGACAGAGAGAGGCAGAGGGAGAGGGAGAGGGAGGGAGGGAGGGAGGGAGAGGGAGGGGGAAGAGAGAGACAGAGACATAGAGACAGACGGGGAGAGGGAAAAGAGAGACAGACAGAGAGAGAGAGACAGAGAGACAGAGAGAGACAGAGAGGGGGAGAGAGGGGGAGAGAGGGGAGAGAAACAGAGAGAGAGACAGAGAGACAGATGGGGAGAGAGGGGAAAGAGAGAGAGAGAGACACACACACACACACAGACAGAGACAGAGAGGAGGAGTGTGGGAGAGCGACAGAGACAGAGAGACAGAGAGAGGCAGAGGGAGAGTGGGAGAGGGGAGAGAGAGATGGAGAGACAGAGACAGACATAGAGACAGGTGGAGAGGGGAAAGAGAGACAGACAGACACAGAGAGAGGGGGGAAAGGGGGAGAGAAACAGAGAGAGACAGAGGCAGAGAGAGAGAGACAGACAGAGGGGGGAGAGAGGGGAAAGAGAGAGACAGAGACAGGGAGACAGAGACAGACAGACAGACAGAGAGAGGCAGAGGGAGAGCGGGGAGAGAGATGGAGAGACAGACAGACATAGAGACAGGTGGAGAGGGGAAAGAGAGACAGACAGACACACACAGAGAGAGAGACAGAGAGGGGGAGAGGGGGGAGAGAGACAGAGAGAGGCAGAGGCAGAGAGCAACAGAGACAGAGAGACAGAGGGGGGAGAGAGGGGAAAGAGAGAGAGACAGAGAGACAGAGAGACAGACAGAGAGAGAGAACAAGACAGAGAGATATGCACACAGAGAGAGACAGGGAGGGGAGAGGTATCTTCTCAGCTCTCCGTATTACAGGAATTTGTGCTCAGCTCCTGGGGAGCAACAGAGATGGAAGGACAGGCAATATACATCTTAGGAATAGAAGTCCTTCCTCTGGATAAAGCTTGCGGCTGAAGTCCAGATTCTGCAGAAAACTTTTGGAATCAAAAGCTGGATGAACCAAGAGAGAGGCTCTGGGCAAGGCTGATCCTCCTCTCTCTCTCTTTCTCTCTCTCTCTCTCTCTCTCTCTTTCTGTCTTTCTCTCCAGGAAAGTATGACGTGTTTTTTTCCATAGCTGGGAAGGGCTGCAACCCCCACTCCAAGGGGAGCTCAGATCTTCCTGCGTGCAGCTATTTTGGGATGTAGGTAGAGCAGGGAAACTGCTCTGACTTCAGATTGACCTCCACGAATTAAATGCATTGCATTTAAAACTCCTTTGCAGCTGCTTTGACGGAGCAAATGTCTTAAGAAGCTGTGAGGTGCAGGAAGAAACCCAAGGGGGGATTTTCTGGTGGAAATCCGTAGGATTTTGCCAGGGATTCCTGGACCTTCTTCCTCTCTACATCTTTCACAGTCCTTGGCTTCTCTTTTCATTATCTCAGTTGTATTAGGCAGCATCCAGAGTCAGTTTAGTGTCCGGCAGCAGCGGTGGGTTTCTACCTGGTCACACCGGTTCTATAGAACCGGTTGTTATGATTCTGCACAGTTCAGAGAGCCGGCAAATTGCACCACTGGCTGGCCTCACCCCGCCTACTCCTTACCTGGCATGCACACCATCCAACTTGCCTGCATTGTGCCTTCACCTAATTTTTGATAAGTTGCTATTTTTCCATTTTTTTTCCCGATCATCAGCTGTTCCAACGATCAGCTGTGCCGGGAGATTTAGATTAGCTAGACAGCAGGAAACCGTCAGATTTCTTGCTTTCTAACTAATCTAAAAGCAGAGCTGAACCTTCCTAGCTTCTATTTTTCAGCGCAGACTCAGGCAGCAGATAGCAGAAGGGTAGATCTCTGAGTGAATCTGTGATTCTGTGAGCAACTCAATCTGCCTGCCTGCTTTGCCTGATTTGGGGTGAAAGTTGCTCTTTTTTAAAAATAAAACAATAAATATTTACATAAATGTTTACAATATTTACATGCCCAGCCCATGCCCAGCCAGTCACATGACCACTAAGCCACACCCAGTCAGCAAGCCAAGCCCATTCAGTCATATGATCATCAATGCATGCACAGTTTTTCCAAACACCAGCTGAGACTGTATGGCACCAATCAGTTGAGAGGATAAAGAACAGAAAAGCGCAGGGGTGCGTGGAAGGACAGTTCGGGTGAACCGGGCCAAACCGGTAGCATTTTACCACAGCTGCAATTGTTAAGGGAATAATGAGGTATGTTAAGCAGATCTGGCTTCCCCATTGATTTTTGCTTTTGGCAAGATGGCTGGGGCGGTCGCAAACATGGCTCACGTCACCCTGGGATGCTACCACCACGATGGTGCATACACACTGCTTGTCAAGCGCCCAAGTTTTGAGCGTGTGACTATGGGGACGTTGCGATGGTTGTAAGTGCCAAGGGCCTGTCGTAATTCACTTTATTTTTTTAGTGCCATTGTAACTGTGAACGGATATTAAATGAATGGTTGTATGTTGTAAATTATCTGTACGTTGTTTTAAGAAATCAATTGTGGGAGCGCCTAGAGTCGCTTTATATGGGAGACATATAAATTTAATAATAAAACATAAAAGAGACACAGATCAAACCATCAAAAAATAATAATAGTATATAATCCCCAAAGTTCCCAAGTTTGAAGGTGCTGGCTGGGGAATTCTAGGAGTTGAGGTCCACAAGTCTTAAAGTTCCCAAGGTTGAAGGTGCTGGCTGAGTGTTCTGACCAAGGCTTATTAAGATACTAACAAACACACGTTAGTCCCCCAACCCTTTTTTCTTTATTTCAACGTCTGGGAATTTCAGACATTCACAGCCCGTAATGAGTCCCAAAATAGTTTGTAAAGAGTCTTGTGGAAGTCTGGCAAAGTCCTTCGGGATAACTCTGATCAGCACCCACCTTTATCTCCCTTGAAATGCTGCCAATACAAGGCCAAACGGAGCAAAAATTCAACATGGAGCTTCAGGTTTCAAACCAACCAGTATGAACAAAGTTGCTTCCTGCAAAGGCTCACGTCCCTTTGCTCCTCCTTGGTGTCTTATGGGAGGGGCAATCACCTCCCAGCCTTACTCCCAAATCGCCCCTTTTATCTCAACTGTTCTTGCCTTCTGGCAGCTTTGTGCACACGCGCACTGGGAACAGGCTCCCCTGGTTCCTCTGCCTTGCTGCTGCCAGACTCATCTGGCTCGAGAATCAGCACACAACTCCCAGATGGTCCTCGCCCCATTTCTGTATTGGATGCAGATCCATCGTCCCAATCCTCCCCAAATTCCAGGACTGGTCCCTGTTCCTCCCCACTGTCCGTCTGCTGCCGTCTCTGCAGGCTGCCGGCGGACCACAACACTGGGGAATTCTGGGAGTCAAAGTCCACAAGTCTTAAAGGTGCCTCTTCGGTCTAAATCAAGCAAACAACCTATCAATGAACTGTAACAACAATTCCATGAATATCCAACGTATCAAACCATAAAACAGCATGGAAAAAAAAACGTATCTCTATGAAGCCCCAACGACACGCAACGTTTTCCCAGCGTCAAAGCCGAGCCGGATTCTGACGATTCTCCCTCCATGTCTTCCTCTGCAGAAAAGTCGGTGCCCTTGCGCATCCTCTACGAGAAATACGCTGGCTGCCTCACTGCGGACAACATGATCAAAGTCACGGCGGTCCTGCAGCAGGCAGAGAATCAGAAGATCCTGCTCCAGGTGCGGGACTTCCACGTCAAGAACCCCGACATCAAAATCCGGGTGAGACACTTTGGGGAGGACCTGGCAAGGAAGGAGGGTCCCTTCCACGAGGAGAAGATGGGGGGTCAGGGACTTCAGGCAGAGGGGGGCAGGGGCTGCAATAACCATTGGGAAGGCTCGGAGCTCACATCCATCCATCCATCCATCTCTATCCATCCATCTATCATCTATTATGTATCTATCTATTCATCCTAATCTATCTATCATTTATCTATTCAGATCTACCATATATCTATCATCTATTATCTATCCATCCATCCATCCATCATTTATCTATCCATCTATCTATCATCTATCAATCATCCATCTATCCATCTACTATCTATGTATCCATCCATCTATCATCTATCCATCTATCCATCTATCCATCTATCTATCCATCTATCATCTATCCATCTATCCATCTATCATCTATTGATTTAACCATCTATCTATCCATCTATCTATCATCTATCCATCTATCCATCTATCTATCCATCTATCATCTATCGATTTAACCATCTATCTATCCATCTATCATCTATCTATCATCTATCATCTATCATCTATCCATCTATCCATCTATTGATTTAACCATCTATCTATCCATCTATCATCTATCAATCATCCATCTATCCATCTACCATCTATCCATCTATCTATCCATCTATCATCTATCCATCTATCAATCATCTATCAATCATCCATCCATCTATCTATCCATCCATCTATTATCTATCTATCCATCTGTTATCTATCTATCTATCTATCTATCTATCTATCTATCCATCTGTTATCTATCTATCTATCTATCTATCTATCTATCTATCTATCTATCTATCCCTCCATCCATCATCAATCTATATTTATCCATCACCTATCCATCTATCCATCCATCTATCTATCTGTCTCTATCATCTATTCATCCATCTATCCATCCATGTATGAAAAACGGTCATAAGTCACTTTTTTCAGTGCCGTTGTAGCTTTGAGTAGTCACTAAACAAACCGTTCTAAGTTGGGGACTGCATGGACCTTATTCTACTTCTCCCTTTCCTTACACTTTTCCCTTCCCTTCTCCCTCCCTTATTATCTTTTGTATATTTGTATTTTATATTATAAATTGATAAAATAATATTAAGCTGTCTCGCTTAGCAACAGAAAATCTGGGGCTCCAATGTGGTCATAAGTCAAGGAGTCCCTGCCAGAATTCGAACTGAGGGCGCTGCTTTTCCTCTTTCCGACCTGCAGGTGTTGGGCGAGCCGATGCAGAAGCGCAAACTGGTGGCCGAGCTGACCCTGACCAACCCCCTCCCCACCCCGCTGACCGGCTGCATCTTCATGATGGAGGGGGCCGGACTGACTGAGGGACAGAAGGTCCAGGCGCTGTAAGTGGGACCTCTCAGAATGACGTTCAGATGGCCGTCTGGCCTGGGTGGGTTTTGTTGGGGGTCCTGCTCGAAGCTGGGGCTGGACTGGATGACCTCATGGGAACCTGTCCAGATTTAAAAATCAAGTCATAAAATCAAATGTGACTGGATTCACAAATGGCCTCCTTTAGCCATAGAAATTCTGTCCATCCATCCATCCATCTTCATCTCTATGGTATCTATCTATCTATCTATCTATCTATCTATCTATCTATCTATCTATCTATCTATCTATCTATCTATCTATCTATCTATCTTCATGTCTACAATATCTATCTATCTATCATCTATCTATCTATCTTCATGTCTACAATATCTATCTATCTATCATCTATCTATCTATCTATCTATCTATCTATCTTCATGTCTACGATATCTACCTATCTATCAATCTATCTATCTATCTATCTATCTTCATGTCTACAAAATCTACCTACCTACCTACCTACCTATCTATCTATCTATCTATCTATCTATCTATCTATCTATCTATCTATCTATCTATCTATCTATCTATCTATCTATCTTCATGTCTACGATATCTACCTATCTATCAATCTATCATCTATCTATCTATCTTCATGTCTACAATATCTATCTATCTATCTATCTATCTATCTATCTATCTATCTATCTATCTATCTATCTATCTATCTATCTATCCATCTATCTATCTTCATGTCTACAAAATCTACCTACCTACCTACCTACCTATCTATCTATCTATCTATCTATCTATCTATCTATCTATCTATCTATCTATCTATCTATCTTCATGTCTACGATATCTACCTATCTATCAATCTATCTATCTATCTTCATGTCTACAATATCTATCTATCTATCTATCTATCTATCTATCTATCTATCTATCTATCTATCTTCATGTCTACAAAATCTTATCATCTATCTATCATCTATCTATCTGTCTGTCTGTCTGTTTGCCTGTTTGTCTATCTATCTCTCCTCCCTCCCTCCCTCCCTCCCTCTCTCTCCCTCCCTCCTCCATCCATCCATCCATCCATCCATCCCTCTCTCCCTCCCTCCATCCATCCATCCATCCCTCTCTCCCTCCCTCCCTCCCTCCATCCCTCCCTCCATCCCTCCCTCCCTCCCTCCCTCCCTCCATCCATCCCTCTCTCCCTCCCTCCATCCATCCATCCATCCATCCATCCTCTCCTCCCTCCATCCATCCCTCCCTCCCTCCATCCATCCCTCCCTCCCTCCCTCCATCCCTCCCTCCCTCCATCCATCCATCCCTCTCTCCCTCCATCCCTCCATCCATCCATCCATCCATCCCTCCCTCCCTCCCTCCCTCCCTCCCTCCCTCCATCCATCCATCTTCATCTCTACCGTATCTATCGAACTGCCTCTTCAGCAGGAATCCCTGTCCCACTTTAGACCCAGGATTCTCCCGTCTCTTCTGAAAGGCCTTCCGGTCTTAGATCATTCCCAACTTCGGGAGGTCAGCCGTTCCCCGGGCGGATTGTCCTCACGGCCAGGAAATGTCTCTTTTTCCCCCTCCTGCTCCAGAGATACGCCCGTCGAACCTGGGGAGGAAGCGAAAGCGAGGATCGATTTCGTACCCCAACAATCCGGCCTGCGGAAGCTGGTGGTGGATTTCGAAAGCGACCAACTGAAAGGGGTGAAGGGCTACCGGAATGTCATCATCGCCCCCCTGCGCAAATAAAACCAGAATCATCGCCTACCCCCCCCCCGATTGAAAAAGCCAACGACTCCAGGAGACCCTCCCAGATACCGGGGGGGGGGGCAGGGGTCTCTTTCTATCTGCACCTGTAGCTACACCCCCCCCCCAGATGCTTCTATGCTTCTGCCACAACCCCCCAGAGACCGGCCCTGGGACGCTGCCCTGCCTCATAGCTGGTTGGGGGGCACCCCGAACGCCCAAGAGTTGACGCGTTGCCATTGGGGAGGGGTTGCGAGTCCTCTACTCCGGAGGTGCGCATGGGAGGACCGCCCCTTCCGGGTGTTGGCCGCCATTTCTGGTCACCTGGGATTGCCGGGAGGCGAGGTCAGGTTGAAGGGGAGGGATTATCTTAGGGCAGGGGAGGGTCCCACCTTGGCAACTTTAAGACTTATGGACCTCAAGACTAGTGAACTTCAACTCCCAGAATTCCCCAGCCAGCAAAGCTGGCTGGGGAATTCTGGGAGTTGAAGTTCACAGGGTTGAAAGATGCCAAGGTTGGACGCTACCGATCAGAAGGTTCTTCTCCGACTGCCCTTCCAATTGTTGGTAGCCTTTGAAAGCCTCCGGAGAAGGACCCAGAGACCGCCCCTAGGAGAAGACCCCTAGGAGAAGACCTCCCCTAGGAGAAGACCCTCGGCTTCCCCCATCCTCATGTCCCACCAGAGGTCAGAAGCATCCAAGAATGAAAAGATCTCCCCCGGCATGGCAACTCCTGGAAAGAGGAGTGAGGTCAGTTGGGGAGAACCATCAGTCTGGTCCATTCAACCTTGCCATCTCCCTCTTCCTTTATTCCCCACCAGCAAGCTTTGGCTACGATGGCACACTCCTGGCATGAAAGAAGTCCATCATCGCTTGTATGACTACACAACCCCTAAGGCACTCCAATGGCTTATCGTTGAGAGGTCTCTCCTTTTCTCAGAGCAGGAAACTCCTGGGTTTGCCTGCTGGCCCATCGATGGATGTTTCCGTCAGGACATGATGGCTCATCTCTGGTGGCCCTGAAGTACACTTCTGGCACCACTTCTTTGACCAAGAAGTACCAGCCTTTGGAGCTTCTGGCCAACCATGTTCCCCAAAGCAACCTGGTTTCTCCACCTCAGCCACTTGAAGATGGGTGGACTTCAACTCCCAGCATTCCACAGCCAGCAGAATTCTGGGAGTTGAAGTCCACGCCCATCTTCAAGGGACCAAGTTTGACAAATGCTGAGTTAGATCTCAAGAATGTTGTTTTACATGACTTCCACCCCCCTACTTGGAAGAAGAAGAAGGGGAAATTCTTGATTTTTTGAGGGGGGATAGTTGTGTATCTCTTGGGGTGTATGTGGGGGTAGGTAGGTGTTTGGGTCCTTCAACCCAAATGTTTTGGCTTCCTTATCAAGGAAGGTGCTTGGCACCATTCAGCAACACTCCCAGAGATGGGCAAGACAAGCACAAATGATGAGTGGGTGGGTGGATGAAGGAACAGACAGAGATGGTCAGGGATGGGTGGCCAACTAAGAAAAACCAGTTGAGAAGATCCAGACCAGCCTTTTCCCAGCTCTGGTGGTCTACAGGATGAGTACAAGAGGTCA